>NC_056732.1:136194137-136504137 GCF_019279795.1 Protopterus annectens
GGGGTTCTTCAGAGGTAAAACCCGAATACAAGGAATTAATTTTTCAGGTTATGTTAAATATTTTCAATTCCCAAGGACATGATAGCATTTTAACAAGCAGTGTATTAAAATTAGATGCTTTGAAGCTGTGATTAATTTTCTTTTTATTACAGATGTTTTCATGATATATAAAGTTTCTATATGTGTTATACATACATGTTTTCATTATAATCTGCATTATTGTCCATCTTTTATCTCTTATGCATCAATGTCTTTTATACTCTAATGTTTTGGGTATAATTTGATTTATCGTGTGACTAGGCATGTGATCGTGGTTACTTCTCTTTAAAGTGTGTGTTTATGTGCAAAGTCAGCTCTGAAGAAGTCCTCTTTACTCAAGGATGAAAAGCCTTAACTGAAACATGTTGTTGTGGTGGCAGATAGTTTTAATGTCCATTTTTGGCATAGTTTTTTAGTTATTAGTATATCACACTGCTTAATTTGCAAGAGGAGTCTGTTCCAGATATAGGAGGGGAACTATGTGATAAACCTATTTCTCTGCCATGTCTTATTTGTCTGCTGGTGAAGATTTAGATCACTAGTTCTGGTATTGGTGGAGCTATTTGATTTGTGGAGATACAAGAAATTCTAGACCATGGGTACCTTATGGTATGGAAGGAAAAGCTTAGAGCTCCCCTCAGAAGTCCTCCAGTCTTCTTCTGGTTGCTTAGGCCTTTTTTTTCTTTGTTAGGAACCTATAAGGTATTTCAATTTGCTTGATATGTCTGGTGAAGTACATTCCAAAAGGGGCACTGTACTCAGTAATTGACTTAACCAATGCTGAGTATAAAGGGACAATGGCCTCTTTAGATATGAATGATATTCCTCAGGGAATTAGCTACACCAAGTAAAAACACTTCCTGACTACTGTTGTTACACACTGTTTAAAGGAGAGGGAGCTATCAACCCAGGTTTCAAGGACCCTAGTAATAATCTCATTTTAAAATGGAGAATTATCTGTGCTGCATGCTCGGAAGAGTGGGCTGTCTATCAAATTTGACGATACAAGACTTTTTGTATTTAATTTGAGACCAGTTTTAGTACATCAGGTATTAATGTGTATATTCTTGCTGAGCAGTTTGGTCATCAGAGGGGGCCTTCACAGTGGCTCCCAATTTGCTATCATCTGGTAACCTGGTTAGCCAGAGGTCCTGGTTCATGGTCTGCAGATCAGAAAAGCAAATGCTGAACAAAAGGTGCTCCTGCACATAATCCTTTGAGACACCACTGATCACCTTAATACTCACTAATGAGGCATATGTAGCCTACAGTCCATAGGTTCTACATTTTAGCAAAATTCCCACTACATAGGATTGTCTTTGCAATGTATTAAGCTTACTAACTATGCAACGTGGATGTGTCAAATACCTTGGCCAGGTTGAACTACACTATGTGGACACATGGCCACTATCAACAGCCTATGTTACCTTTAGAAGAAGTTCACTAAACTCATTAGATAGGATCTACCTTTGACAAAGCCAGACTGCTGAGGGTCTAGGCTAATTGCTGTTTTGATATCATAATTTATTAGGTCAAAGATCTGTCTCATGGCTTTGCAAATGAGACCTGTCAGGCTCATCTTCCTATAATTACTGGGTTAGTGCTGAGGTCACCCTTGTGGAGTGACATCACTACTGTTGTGCATCAAACCTTAGAGAAAAAGCTAGTGGCTAAGCTCAAGTTGAATAGTTTAAGGAGTGGCCCTGACAGGGCTTGTTTGGAACTGTTTATTAAACAGACAGGTATGCTGTCAGATTCCATTGGGGGAGTATTTACATTCTTGTAAAATCACAGTCAGTGATGATGGGTGTTTAAGAGATTCAGATAAAAGTGTCCTTTGAATAGTCCTTTCTGGAGTAAAATTCGCACTGAATTTGTTTGTTAGTATGTTGGTAATGTCTACTGTGTCAGACTAGGTGGTACCATTTTGAATACGTTCAGAGCAATTTTGAGAGTTACTTCTTACTTTCCAAATGTAGATGAAGACTGATTTGTAATTGCCCTTAGTTTCAGATTCTATCTAAAATTCAGTACTTGCTTTTCAGTAGACCTAATAGTATTTTTTAAGTTTTTAGTCATATTTCTTATACCATCCATAATTTGAGGGTCTTTTGATCTGCTATATAAGGAATTGTTTTCTTTTATTGTACAGTTTATTTATGTTGGTAGACTACCAGGTTGGTTTGTTTTTAAATTTCCCATTATATTTATATCTGGTAATAACAGCCAGTTTTAAACATTTTTTTAGATCTGGTAGGGAATGCCAGTCTTATACATTTATTTAAGTATATATAAAACTCCTTTGTGAAGTTAGCTGTTGTGGTAATGTTGGGGCTGTTGTTGCTGTAAGAGAATTTTGACACATCATCATAGAATTTGTTAGTATGTTTGAAGTCATTGAATTCCAAGATATCATTTTCGGGGGGGGGGGGTAGAGATTTTGACAGTGAAGGTTATTAGCTTATGATCTTACTTAAATGGGGTAGGATATGCCTACTGCATGCAGATGCTATGCTTGCAAAGACCAAATCAAAAATATTATGTCCTCTAGTGCATTTGTTAACAATCTGATCCAGGGAGGTTTTTGTTTATTAAATCTAAGAACTTTTACTCCAGTCTGTTGAGGGGTATTCAAGTCTCCCAAAGTTAATAGAGTTCTTTTTTTACGGGGCATTCATCAAGTACATTTAGGAACCTTACATGATTTTCAGAGGATATAAAGGGAGCCCTGTAACAGGCTTTAAAATGGTAGTCCTATTTAGTATGATTTGAAGTTCATTGAGCTGAATCTGTGGGGTCTCTGGGAACCTGACTGGAAGTGATAAGGTCTCTAACAAATACAAAAATGCCATGAAAGTTGCCATCAGATCTGTAAGAATTATAGGCACAAAACCCAGCAAAACAATGATATGGAAGGAGTGCTTTCCAACCATGTAAACCAACTTTCAATAATTACACAGATGTGTATGCACTTCAAATACAGGTGATCTTCAAGGTCAGGTAGTTTCCTATTAAGATGTCTGGAACTGATCAGAGCCACCTTGATGTCATCCTCTATTGGATGATCCTCTGATTGCAATGCAGAGCAACAAATGGGATTTATGCAGTTGCTGTTCTAATAAATCAATATCAAACTAGGCCAGCAACACTGTTTTCACTTCTATGCGGTTGTTTGCCTTAATCTCCTTTTCCATCATCATTGCATTCCAGTGATCATTTCTCTTGGTATTTCAAATCAGTATCTTTTCTCTTAGGAACAATTCAAACAGAAAAAATAAATAAAGGCAGCTTTGTTATTCTGTCTGTGTTCGATGAAAAGCAGATGCAAGAAACCATTCAGTTTGCTCCTTAACCATAATATTTCATAACTCGTTTACAATGAAAAATGAGCAGTGCAGAAAAGAAAATATTTGTTTTACTTGTGGTTGACTTATTTTACATTTTCTGCCTAGTGTGCATTAATGAAATTTAAGAATACAGCAAGCATGTGAGCTTTATGACACAGCTGTCTTAAATAATTGCAGACATAATATAAATCGAAAGTATTCAAAATTATATTTTTGCTCTGAGTAAAGAATGAAGCTGAATGTATTAGAAATATCTAATCTGCATATAAATGAAGGCTCACTGAGAACTTCTTAAGTTTTCTGTCAGAGATTGAATCCAGAAAAAAATGTTGCAATAGAACATCTCGTGACTCTTATTGCCATATTTGCAGTTACTGACTTAAGAAAAGAATACTTGGCATATCCATTTCAGGAATAAATTATCAGCTTTTGCTACAATAATTAAAGAACTAAAATCCTGAAGATTCCAGTTTTAGTTTGATTTTGTTAAGTCAGTACCGTTCTTTTCCCCAGTGTTGGTTATAGATTTAACTAGGTGAAATATTTGTCACGCTGCTTTCGATTTTTATTTAATAATAGAAAAGATCATAATAGGATGGAGCACACCAGAGCAAAATAGCAAAGACTAGGAGACTCAAATCCATCTATTCATAACCAGGCTTTTAAACACATGTACACACACACACACACACACACACACACACACACACACATGTGTATGTATATATATATATATATATATATATATATATATATATATATATAGATATGGATCTACTTCAGTAGATAAGTCCGAAGCTCATATGGCCGAGACCATATGATCAAACTTGTAAAAGTTCGAACACTGAATAAAAAAGAAAAATAAAACACAAAAAACAAAACTAGACGTCTGTAGCAGGGGGGCTATGCCTGCCTGCACCCCCACACCTCCCCTACTTAAATATAACAACTCAGAGATCGCACTACATTGCAGAAAAGGGAAATCTTCCCGTTCTGCACTGTATGTGGATCTTCATTCAGTCCGTTCAAACTTTTACAAGTTCGAGCACATGGTCTCTGCCATATGAGCTTTGAACTTGTAAAAGTTCGATTTACTGAAGGGGACCCATATATATATATATATATATATATATATATATATATATAGATGGCACTACCTTTCTCGAATACCACTTTTGTCGACATCTGTTTAGCTGAAAAAGAACTTGGCAGTCCCAGTACAAAAATAAACACAGTAAAGGCAAGCACTGTCCATTCAAAGAAATGTTAAAATCCAAGTTTTTAATTCTCTTGAAACAAAACCATTAAAATAAGCGCTTTTGTTCATTCTTTAAGAAACTTCATCCTAATATTTTAACGATTTTATTTGTTTTGACAGAAATAAAAACTTGGATTTTAACATTTCTTTGAATGGACAGTGTTTGCCTTTATGATGTTTGTTTTTCTACCAAGACTGCCAAGTTCTTTGTCATGTTTAAAGTTTGTAGTTCTATCAGTTTTGATCTGTTTAATTGACACAATTTGGTCTACTAAACAGACGGCCAACACCTGTCAACAAAAGTAGAAGAATGGACAATTCTTGGAGTTGGGGAATTTGGATCACAAAATGACAGCTGTCAAATTCATGAGGAACACTGAAAGAAACTATTTTAAGTTTTAGATGAAAATATTAAAAAGAGGCAAAACTAAGAGGCTGCATTTATAACATACCATATTTCTTCATAGCTCTGGAGTTCTTTTATAATAATATTGGGGTTTTTTTATGTTTTTGCCATGTCCAACAAGCATTTGTATATGTCAGATCATGGGCTTGCTTAAGATGTGTTGTTAAAAAATATGCAAAGTTGTAAGCTGCTTTGTTAGAACTTATCCAGCTATATCTAATGGAGTAGGGTGGCATGAATGTACAAGTTTGTTTCCAAATCTGATTAGTCTTAAGTTTAAGAAATATTTAGAATGCAATAGCAAAATGACCATGACAGAGTTCTTGGTGGATCCAGTAGTCAGTATATGGAAAGATTTTCTTCCTGGCAAATTGAGTCGACATTTGACAAATGAAACTGCAATCTCCAAGATAAATCATTTGGAAAAATTAAAGTAATTGTCTTAAGGGTCCATCCGTGGATGCCACTGCAAAATTCGCAATAAGGGTATTTTTTTAGAGTCTGGCATCATGTCAGTGCAGTGCTTTTCTAACTTTTATGCCTGCTTAGCTTTATTCCTATTTTTGAAGCACTTGCTTCTTCTGAGCTCTTTATGGTGTGTGTGAAGCCCTTGCTTTAGCTGTGTATGATGTTGCAAGTTATGTATTGCCCAGTCTAACAATTTGTAACAAGGATGAATATTGCTTGAACAGCTTGCTGTTTAGCTTTGTTATTGGTTTTCTTGATGTAGTTACATGAGATCAATTACAACCCTGACTGTCATTGAATCTGGCCGTATTCTCTGTTGTGGATTTGCCAAGCTGCCAAACTGGAAGCCAATGTTTTGGACTCTATTTTTGTAACAGTTTAATTTCTTCCAGTCAAGAAACTGGAGGATGTGTTGGAAGCCCAGAACAAAACTTGTTTGCTCAATAATCTTTGCTACTATAGAGAGTGTCTGTGAATAAAATAACTTGGATGTGGACCTTTTTGAATCTGAACGAGAGAGCCTATAGCATTTATGAGTGTAGTTTGTTTTTGTACAGTGATCCCTGGTATTTGAAAGTTTAGTTGCCTTCTATTTATTTTGGATTTTATGTCAGGTGGATTATAATTTTGGCGATTGCTATGCCTGACAGATTTGAGTGGGTACCACTGACTCAGGGCTTGACTTCAGTTCTCTTGTATTGTAGTGATTAATGGCGATTGCTATGCCTGGCAGATTTGAGTGGGTACCACTGACTCAGGGCTTGACTTCAGTTCTCTTGTATTGTAGTGATTAATGTACATAATTATGGGAAACCTTAACCTGGGACATACAACTTGCAAAATTCTGTAAGTAAGCTGATTTTTCCTAGCACTAAAATACTTTAATTGTTGTCTAAATTAATTCATCTCAGGAAATGCTCTGGGTATTCCTATAAGACTGCTAGCTGAAATGTCTGCATTACATTAAGAGTGGTTTCTATTTCATCTCCTAAATAGCCATGTTTAATGTCCACCAGTCCCCATTCACAATTTCATCAGTCTGTTATGTCTATGGATTTTAGGAGTATTTATTATCTACAGAAACTGTTGCCAGTTTCCAACTGAAACTTTGTGAGGCCATATCTTACTCCAAAACCACAGTCCCTTTTAAATTGTGTGATACAAATAAATATGTTTAAATCTGTTATTCCTGCACAACATATTACTGCATGAGTTTTCAACATCTGGTATAGAAAGTAGTACCTACGCTGTAGTCCAAAAGTGGCTTTCTCACTATATGATTTTTATATATATCTAGTCTCAATTTTTTCTGTTTTATTCTTTTATTTTGAAGTTATCTGGGCATTTATTGCTACAATCTAGTTTTGGAGTAGTCAGGCCATAATGTTGTTAGTAAATCAATAATTATAAATAAATAATTCTGGTTTGCTATTTATAGGAGGCTCTGTGGTCCATAAGTGATAGGGTCTTAAATGAAGAATTATCGTAGGCCCTTTACCACCTAGTTCTGCTGGAATCCTAGCTTGCTTATATTTAGCAGCTCTAAGAGACCTGGAATCCTTAGCAGACATGGTATAAGGCTTAGTTACTGTGTTTTTGCAGTGAGTTGTCTGGGATGGGGTTAATCAATCCCTGTTTGGATCTCTCAGCAGCAACCTTTGGTGAATCTAGACAAGAACAGGAATCCTCCCTATCTGCTTGAGGTACCCAGGCCATCTACTGCACATTGTAGGTCTGTAAAATCATTTGAATTCAGCTGCATCTGTACATGCATGGTCTTGTATATGAATGCAGCATCCATTTGCAAGATGCCAGCTGTAAGCTCCTACTTATTCCATAATGATGGCCTTGTACTGACAGCAGAGACTTGTTTAGATACCAGATTTAGCCCCTGTTCCGCTGCAGCCACACCACCATGTTTCTCTATTATTCAGTGCCCTAGACAAGATATGAATACAACAGGAGTTAACTTTCTGTTTTAGACTGGAATTCAAAATAAGTGATGTTTCTAGTGGATCCACTAACCCGTTTGAATGATTTTTGAGCAGGGACAAGTTGAATATTTCTCACCACATTTCATCTACCCAGCAACAAAAAAGTTATTTCTTTAAGAATCTCCTGATGTATTTGTTGATACTGCATTGGAATATCTAAATGAGTTCATTCTTGATGATATCAACATTTTGTCTGACAGTGGCATTTACTAAGGAATTTCTGTCGATATGGAAAATCCAAGGGCTTATTCAGGTGATTACTGTTGCTACCCATAAAAGGGATATTCACCTTCCTTGATATTTAAACTAGATGGGATCATCTCATTTTTGGTGGTAAAATCACTGTCTTGGTCTGTCTACCACCTGACCCACTCTCTTGTAGAACATCTCTTTAGTCAGTCACCTGATCATGTGTTGGTTGAGTACAAGGATTAAAGATACATTACCAGAAATGGCCAAGTTGTGGTGCTTGATGGATTTCCTTTGGGTTACAATGCAGATGACCTCACATCTTTCACAATAACTTTTAATGAGGTTGGTATGTCTATTATTCATCAAACTGCCCATTTTATTTTATTCTGTCTTATTTATTTCTTTGATTACAAGACAGATGATGTGGTCTGAAAAAACTATTCACCCATGGCTATGAGCAGGAAATATAAACGGCAAATGCAGGATATAGAAATTACACATCTATACGAATCATCAGGCCATGTATATAGTCAGGCAAATTATTCAAGGGAGGAATCTGAAATATCTTTGCTAGGCAGATGATGCTAAGCTACAACTATTTTTCTCTTGGGAATGGATGTCAGACCTGACAAAACTGGCCAGCCTTTAGTCAATAAGGCCATTTCTCACTCATAGCACAATGGATGTGATGAATATGTTGGCCACCTTGAGGACCTCCATGGCTCTTAGACTTTCTTCCATTTTTATGTAGGAAATGGACTGCTGCTCATGTTAAGAATGTGTAGTTTAGGTATAATTCTCAATGAGCCACTATGACATAGGGACCGGGTGTCAAGCATAATTAAATTGACTTTGTATCCCTAAGGAATATTTCTAATGATAAACATCTTCTGCCATCAACAAACATTAGCAAGACAGAGCATGCTGTGGTCTCATCATAGCTGGATCACTGTAATGCCCTTAACCTTGGGCTGGATAGCTGTGATGTTGGTCACTTGCAGACCATGAAGAATGTTGTAGCATGTATTCACATATAAAACCTCTGCTGCATGGTCTACACTATCTACTTCTGGCAACATATATAAATGCAAGTTATATGTAGTAGTGTGCTAGGCCCTGTATGACATGGCTCTGTATTAAATAATTTAGCTGCTGGCAACCTATCAGTTTGCTCAGAGGAGCAGTTAATGATTTCCAAAACTACAGCTTGAGCAAAGATCCAATATAGAATTCACTTGTCTATCAAACTCTGTACCTCTGGAATCTACTGCTTTGTTTCTTAATATCTGAAACAACTGTAGAACACTTTATGTGGAGCATAAATGCAAGACTATTTTATAAGGCCCATTTTAATAACTCTTAATACATTTTAATCACTGGGATTAAACATCTTTTTATTTTAATTATTTTAATTATTTTCATTGATAACTGCATAATAAACTGTTTAAACACACTTGTAGTATTTTTTAGAGGTATAACTAGCTCACAGATAGCACCTTTGCCTTTGTTCCTGGAAAGTTAGAAGGCTGTGGGTTCTGTTCCAACAACATGCAGTTGGATTAATTTTCCAATACTAACAAACAGTGCAGCATGGGGGGGGGGGGTTGATTGCTGCATCCTTCAAATTAGATGCTAATCCCAGGCCCCATCTGCCTAAGTTGTTGATAGCTCAGGTGGATGGACAAGACCTCATGACACTTGTTGAATAGAAGAGGGGAAGTTCCCCAGAACCCTGGCCAAATTTCCACTAATCAGTATGAATATCACTTTGGGTTTCCACTGAAAAGAGGCCCTTGGCCTAGTCAAACTAACCTGGTCAATGAAGTGTAGATAAATAATGCATAGCTAACATCAGCTTAGGTCTATAAAATAAATTGATTGGATTGGATTTGAAAACATTAAATCTTTTTTCAGGATAGAACAGCTCAATATTTATGCCATGGTTCATCAGGGATGGCTTCATAGAATGTGTGAAGATTGGGTGAAGCTAGATGAAAGCTGCCAGCCTAGCCAGATAGAATTTTGGAGATAAATTCTGTCATCTGTAAATATTAATGTAAACCACAGGCTTGTTGTCTTAAATGGTAAAATAGTGTTACATGTGGAACTGCAAAAATGTAACAACAGTGCTCTCTGCTGTAAGAAAGCTAAGTCAAACATTTTATGACTGTCTTTGATCTTTAAAGGTGGCTCCAGCCTGTCTAGGCAAAGGAATTCTTGCTTTTGTTTAAGACCAGAGTAATAACCAGAATTTGCATGCATAAATGTTCTTTATTGCTCTGGTTTCTGCCCAGAGGTGAAGAATGTAAATGTAGTTTCTCTTAGCCTGGGAACCCAGGGAAGTGTGAAGAATGATGTAATGGGAACCTGTTTGATTTTTTAACAATTATTTAATTAATTGATACTAATTGTTTAATGCTAGGTTTAAATGATATAAAAGCACTGCTTGGTTGTGAAATTATTACACTTGAAAAAGCCCGTTACGAACGGGCGAAAGCGCTTGTGGTGGATTTCTTTCCTGTTTGGATTAAAGAAGTTTCATTTTATTTGACTGGTGCCTGCTATTTTGGCTTCATTTTGGACTGCTTGAAGTTAACGTGACAATATTTGTGATTCCATCAAACAAGATATTACTGCCAGCAGAAGAAGGGGTTTAGGTTCGCCGCATTGTTTTTTCTAAATGTCCAGATATTTATCAGATGTACTGCTGCTGGGCCACCATAACTGTTGTGTATTTCTGACAAAGCAGTGGGATGCTGTACAGATGTATTTCACTAACTAGTGGGTAGTATGTGGGCTTGTGTCCTCTGCTTGTCTGGTTATTATGTGTCAGGACAGACAGGAGTGTGTGAATGCATAAACTGTGTGAGCATATCTATTCCAGTATTTATGTGATATCCCCATTTACATGGCTGTTAACATCCACTTTGTCAGGCTTGGTCCACACATCTTGCACTAAGGGGTTCTGTGCATACCTCTGGACTGACCAGAGTGTGTCAGACTGTTCACATTTATTGGCCATATCTCTGCTGTATTCCACAGGACCATTATTGTGATATCTGTAGTACTGTACTATGATGGTCTTAGGATGTCTGTCAGTAACTGATGGTGTGCATGTCAATATCAGATGTGACTTCCCACACACAACATTTCTGTTAAGACAACCCCTATTACAGTAGCAACAGTCTACATTTATACCTGCAATATTTACATGACATCCCCTTGCACTAGGAGGTTGCAACTATTGGTGCTGAGGTATGACTCCACTACATGTTCTTAACATATGCTAAACATATATGTGTGTGTGTGTGTGTGTGTGTGTGTGTGTGTGTGTGTGTGTGTGTGTGTGTGTGTGTGTGTGTATATATGTGTGTGTCTGTGTGTGTGTGTGTGTGTGTGTGTGTGTGTGTGTGTGTGTGTGTGTGTGTGTGTGTGTATCTCTCTCTCTCTATACATACACACACATATATATATATATATATATATATATACATACACACATACATATATGGATATATATATATATATATATATATATATATATATATATATATATATATATATATATATATATACACACACATATATTTATAGATATCTACACACACACACACACACACACACACACACACACACACACACACACACATATATATATATATATATATATATATATATACATATATGATATACATACACAAACACACACACACACATATATATATATATATATATATATATATATATATATATATATATATATATGGATCTAGGACTTTTGATCGAAAGATCAAAAGTTCGAATCCATATCCACCGAACACACTTTAACGAAAGCTCTTTCATCAAAAAAGCACTTTCATTAAACTGTGTTAAAAAAAGAAAAACACTAAATTAATGTTTTTGTGGGGGGGCTTCGCTCCCTGCACTCCCATGTGGGGGGTTGTGCCCCCCACACCCCCCTACTTTAATATTCTCCCTCCGAGATCGCACTACAGTGGGGAAAAGGGAATTTTCCCTTATCCACACTGTAGTACGTCCTCGGCAAAAGGCATGCTTATGTGAAAGTGCTTCTTCTGTGAAAAGCACTTTCACATAAGTATGCTCAGCCATAATGGATTCAGTCTTTTGATCTTTCGATCAAAAGTCCTAGATCCATATATATATATATATATATATATATATATATATATATATATATATATGTATAGATCTATATATGACCATATATATATAATGCAATATACAGATATAAATACATATATATTAATACATATGTGTATGTACATGTACACATATATCTACATATGTATATATATATATATATATATATATATATATATATATATATATATATATATATATATATATGAATATCCTTATGTGTAAACATGACTGTTGTATATACCTTCCAAGATGTATCACACCGTATTTATCTGATATGTTTATATTTAGATATAAAAACATACGTGATTCAACTATAATATCACTAACAAGTACTACACAATTGCAGAAGTCATAGCAGTTGTTCAATACTATTCAGTATGTGCATTGACAGCTATATTGGAAAAACAACAACTGCCTTGACAGCTGTGATGGCTTAGTGCTGTGACTATAGTGTGCAGGGTCCTGGGTTCAAGACCTGCAAAGGCTGTTTATTTTGTTACACTCTTCTCCCTAAGGGCTACCTGGGGCTTGTAGCACCACCACAACACTGTTGCACAAATGGGTTGATAGGCATGGGATACCCTCTGAGTTCTGGAAAGTGTGTATATATGTGCATGTGTGTAGATTTGTAGGATACAGCATTCTGAGGCCACAATCTCCTAATACAATATGCCTTCCCACACAGTATTAGGCATAGTGATATTGCTGACCATAGAAGAGCCATGACAATGCATCACCCTACTATCCCTGTGGTATATGCATTAGATACATATCCCTATAGTAGCACTCTTGGGATAGACAAGGGGTTGTATTGTAGTACTGGTCAATGTGTGATGGTGGGTATGTCAGAGTGTTATCATGGGTTTCAGTGCATACAATATCCACTGTGGGGTATGGGTGCTGGGTATACTGTTTTTACACCATGGTACCCCCAGTACATGTCCCATGTTCCACTGTTTGGGGACCACTGTCACCATCAACCATACAAGTAAATGATAACGCTATCCAGCCCAATTATGCAAGTGCTGTGTGCAACTTATCTGTAACAGAATAGACACACTGACAAGGTAGTTAGCACTGATAAGCCCAGGTCTCTCAGATGTGTGTAAGACAGTTATGTGTTTGTCAATTTGTATATGGCAGTATGTCACACTATGTATTGTCCAAAAACAACCAGTACATTCCTCATTACCATACAGTACAAGTCTGGGGATGTTCTTCATGTAACATGTAACCTGGAATACACCTCATCCTAAAAGCTTTGTGGTGTGTGCAATTAAGGCCACACACATCTATAGCACTACATACCTAGGTAGAGGTTCTAGTCTTAGTGTTGCCAAGTAAGAGTGTGTGTGTATGTGATGGAATCTACTTTCATTTGCAGAATATACATATTCCAAGAGGTCATTTGTCTGAGAACTGCCTGGTAAATGCTAACAGTTCATGGGTATCATCCTGTGGAAATACATTCCATCACAACTAGTAGTAGATGTGTAAATGGCCTCTTTCCCACTGTATAGGTGTACAGCGATACTGGGGTTGGTATATATAGCTGGGTGTGGCTCTTGTGGACACAGTCGCTATCATTGCAGTTACTGTTGAGTGTATCCCCCCTCTTAGCTGGCCATAATACTGTACAGTTCATGTTAACAGGTTAAGTAGTTGTCTATCACACTATTTGCAGTTCGACAGCACCTCTCACCCTCCAAAGGGTAGGGCTGTGCCACCACACCAGCACACCTATGTTTACCGAGTTGAGGATTGCACTACATTGGGGAAGGGGACATATACCCTGCTTGTACCATCGTCAATGACATTAAACTAGCAAACTGCTTATTTCCCAATGTGTTGTTGTGCCTATTCTATCTTGGTAGAATTACATAGGCTAAAATGGGTTCCTTGCATAGGTCCATACATCCATGTGTACAGTATTCTCTGTGTATTGCATCAACACCAAAGCCTTTGTGTGTATTATACACAAACATGTGGTGTGTACTACCCAGTACACTTACCATTATCCACTGTAGAAGGGCTGCTGACATCAGCCACCATGCACTCACCTGTATACACCATCTCCAGACCTATCGGCCATGTGGCACATGCAGTAACTGTTATAGAGACCTGTGACATGTGTTCACCTGTACCCAGGCTATGGCACAGCCAAGGTGTCTCCACAGTGCCATACCCCTTGTAGGATACAACAGCAGACCATCATCCTACTGACACATGGACACCTACAACACAAACGGAATACATTCCAGAGACCACAATCACTCAGTGTTAATAATATCATGGATGGACAGCTACACTTCCTGACATGTAAGCAGACATCCAGCAGACATATGTCATCATCAGGGGAGAGTACCATATCGTGGTAAGCATTAAACTTTACTGCTTACAACATGTTACATAGCATTACATTGGTACACCATAGTACAGTCACCCTGTGCATCAGAACCATATTAGCCTGTCCCTGCAGCGATGTTATGGATGACAAGGATGAGGGACAGGTATCATCATATGCACAGGGTGTGTTGTTGGTTTGACAGAGACCTAGGCTGAGCCATACATTTGACACCATGTGTGTGAGTGAGGGGGTTTAATTATTAATTTGGATGTTGTGATGTGGTGTTTGTAGATATAGGGTTGCCTTTGCTGTGTTGGCATTGTATGTGTGTATACATGCACACAGTTCTGCCATGTGGCTGCCCTATACAGGGGTTTGTTGGACAGCTGCAGACCATACCTGGCAGGGTGTGCAGTTTCCCATCTCCGGCCATGGACACGAGAACTGTGCTTGCCAGGGGTTCCATGGGCACCACCAGGTACAAGCTACGATATGGTACTTTCCCCTGATGATGACACATGTCTGCTGGATCTGGGTCCCTTGGGACTGGCCAGGGCCACATGCACATGGCCTGCTGTGGTGTGGTGTGGACAGCACCCCCCCCCCCCTGCAGTGAAATGAAATTTCGACCAAATGGGTTTCAGTCAAATGGTCTTTTGATCAAATGAAGTAGACCCATATGTATATATATATATATATATATATATATATATATATATATATATATATATATATGGGTCTACTTCTATTCGCTGACAGTCCATTTCACTGAAATCCATTTCGTTTCAGCTCATTTCATTGACAAAAGTATTCAAGGCAAAAACCTGGGTTTTGCCCCCCTCCCCACTGTTGTGCGACTGTGGAGTTGTTATATATAGTTGGGGGTGTGGGGGGCACAGCCCTCCACCTAGAATGTTTGTCAATGAAATGAGCTGTCAACGAAATGGGTTTCAGTGAAATGGGCTGTCAGCGAATAGAAGTAGACCCATATATATATATATATATATATATATATATATATATATATATATTTATATTTATATATATGTGTGGGGTGCATTCAAATGTCAGGTCCACACTCTCTATCTCTCCTTCCTGCACAGCTGCACTGTTCTCCCTTGCTACAACACAGACAGGTGTCACATGTGGACACAGCCTAACATTAGGAGGGGTATATATATATATATATATATATATATATATATATATATATATATATATATATATATATATATATATATGGACAGATTGTAGGTAAGCCTATTACACACCTATGGCATTTGTGCATGCTACATTACACGTTAACATGACTGTTCTGCAATTGGTGGGCTCTGAAACTCATGTGTCTGTCATAACGCCATTATGTCCACCACCAGCTATTGGCCACACTATATACATGTCTTGCGGTACAGAACACATACTATGATGGCTTACATCTTGTCATTCAGTGCTGATCTGCACATTTGACAGGTATGGCCCACTGCCCACAGGGACAGACACTACTGTCCATAGCAGTTGTTCAGTAGGACATCATTACAACTCCTGATGGCATATATAAATCATTCCACATCATCTATCCCATTATTATAGACCAAGAACTACATTCAATTACATGCATATATGCTTCACATATCTGTTGTAGGATTGTCATCTCTTCTGGATACAGTTTGCTGTGTCCCCTTGGTTAACTTGGGATGTCTGTAGGTTCAGTTGTTGAGCAACTTTTTATTTACTGGATGTTTGTTTGTTTGTTTGTTTGTTTGTTCGTTTGTCTGTTTGTTTTCTCTCTCTCTCTCTCTTTTTGTCTCTCTGCATTGCATGGATTGAGCTGCTGTGAATAGATGTCAGCATGGATTTTGTAGGTAATGCAGATGATCAGGTGATGGCCTCTCCACCATTCAGTGTCCACCACTTGCTACCTACATACAGCCTGCTGTGTAGTACTTCCAATTACTACTGTCATGGCAACCCACTATTATAAATTACTAAATCATGTGGGCGTTGTCCCTTTACCTTTCCTGTATGGAGGACATCCTTCCTATGTGTGGGCAGCAGTGTTACAGACAGCAGGTAGCAATACATCTTACAAGAGGATTTGCAGACACAGGCCAACTACATATTTGTATAAGATTCCAGACCTACAGACAGTGTGAGTACTGTTGTTATATGCACTGTATACCGCTAGTGTTACAGGGTTTTTGTGTATATACTAGTTTAGCATGGAATGCAGTCTGTCTGCATAGCTCTCAACTGTGGGCCTATCCACATGATGGCCAGAGGATTGGCTGTTATGTTTTGTCTGTCCACCACACAGGTCTTGCCTCAGGTATATCACTGGCATTCTGTCTACTGAGTGCTATCAGTACATGGCTACATCCATTTGTGTTTCTGACTTCATATTCCTGAATAAGGGTATGCTGCAACCAATCCTGTAACACCAACAACTTTCTCAGTGTATAACAATATTGCAAATATGGCCCTGTGTTACAGCTTCTGTCTTCCACCTATATACCAGGCTTTGTCCGTATGTCATGCAGTAAGAGGTGAAGTAGTGGCCTATGATTATGTCATGCTGCAAGTCCTGACATCATTCCAGTGATGTTGTGGTCCCCACACATATTGTGGGGTAGGGTTCACATATATGTGGGCTACAGCTGGACAAAACATGTGTCCTTGTACAGTCCAGAGGTCAGTGTATGTAACACCCTGTAAGTCATTCTATGAGGGAGGGGTATGCACCATATATAACCTAGGCTGTTACAACATGTGAGGGATATCAGTAGTAAGACACCTTAAGGTATAGGGCTGTACATTTTCATGCATTTCACCTTGGGAACATTGGTGGGACTAGTGCCTACTGTCTTACAGACTGTTCTGTTTGTCAGTGTGATAGTGATGTTTTAAGTTAAGCATTGTTATGTAACAGATACATCTTCATTGTGACAACTTAATTCTTTTCCCCCTAGTGGTTGAGTGCAGAGTGTAATTGGAGACTGCTGAACCACATCTGCATTACTTACTGTTGATTGATTCTTATCTTATGGGCCAGTGTTTCTTTACTGTTGTACTACGTGAAGGCCTTGGCCTGGACAGCAACATATTGTTATGCTTTTGGATTACTGTATAAAATGTTTTGCTTGAGAGTTGCATTACTCATTTAGTATGTATTTCAAACACCTAACATCTATATGACATGGCATATACAACTGAAATAGTACACAAATACACATTTCCTATGTATGCAAACCTGTGTGTGGTGTCATATCCTTGACTTCTCTGTGGGTATGTTTCATGCAATAATTGCCTTTTGTATGAGAGAATCAAACAGTCCATTTTAAAAGGTGGCAACTGTAGGAATACTGGCTGTTCATTATGTTGTGCACCCTCTAAATATGTATCTTCCTATACATATCTATATGGAGTAATATATGTATATGTGTGCGTATGTGTATGTGTATATACATATATATCTACATATATATGTATGTTGTTGTTGTTTGTCTTTTCGGCTTTTCCCGTTAGGGGTCACCACAGCGGAACTCCGGGCCGCTAATGATTGGCAGTAGATTTTCACGAATGCCAAGGTGCCAACTCGACGTTCAACCTTCAACGAAGGCACGCCCAGTTACATACATATATATATATATATATATATATATATATATATATATATATATATATATATATGTGTGTGTGTGTGTGTGTGTGTGTGTGTGTGTGTGTATATATATATATATATATATATATATATATATATATAATTTATATATATATATATATATATATATATATATATATATATATATATAATTTATATATATATATATATATATATATATATATATATATATATATATATATATATATATATATATATATGTATGTATCTGCATATATGTGTGTGGTGTGTGTGTATATGTATCACTGGAATGTTTACTGCGTCCACATTGTACATTCCCCCTATTCTAGACAGACTGTTCTGCATAATATCTTATTGATACAATCCTGACATCATACAGGTGGGATGGATTACTGTTAACTTCTTGTGGCTATGTTGTGTAGGGTCCTGGGTATGAGACTTCCAAGTGTTGGTATTGTGTTGCAAGGCAGATCTGTTTGACTGTGGAGGAGGGGATGATATCAATAATTACAAGATGTACTAAGATTGGGCCCCCTCACTCCCATTAATGGTGCCTTTGGTCATACATGTTTTTGTTGTGTTCTATTATATATCTATATATATGTTTACATATATTTATTGATATTTCCTGCAGACACCAATAAATACTTTAATACCGGATCGGTCAAGGCCCGGGTTAACAACGACCACCACCAGTACTGTTAGCCAACAGGGTGCTGGTGGAAATTGGGCTACTGTTGGCCAAAGGAGGAGAAGAGGCAGAAAACATGGCCGAAGACAGGAAGAGAGGAGAAAGGCTAGGACTGTGGTAGTGAGGGTCGGAACTTTGAATGTTGGCAGTATGACTGGTATATGGAGAGAGCTAGCTGATATGATGGACAGAAGGAAGGTTGGTATATTGTGTGTGCAAGAGACCAGATGGAAGGGGAGTAAGGCTAGGTGTATCAGAGGTGGGTTCAAATTGTTTTATCATGGTGTGGATGGAAGGAGAAATGGCGTAGGAGTTATTCTGAAGTAACAGTATACTAATAGTGTTTTGGAGGTGAAAAGAGTGTCGGATAGAGTAATGTTTATGAAGCTAGAAATTGATGGTGTAATGATGAATGTTGTTAGTGCATATGCTCCACAAGTTGGGTGTGCAATGGATGAGAAAGAAAAATTATGGAGTGAATTGGATGAAGTGGTGATGACTGTACCTAAGGGTGAGAGAGTGGTGATTGGAGCCGATTTCAATGGGCATGTTGGTGTAGGGAACAGAGGGGATGAGGAAGTGATGGGTGGGTATGGTGTTAAACAAAGGAATGTAGAAGGTCAGATGTAGTGGATTTTGCAAAAATGATGGACATGGCTGTGGTGAATACATATTTTAACAAGAGGGAGGAGCATAGGGTGACATACAAGAGTGGAGGAAGATGCACACAGGTGGATTATATCTTATGTAGGAGGGCCAGTTTGAAGGAAATTGGAGACTGTAAAGTGTTGACCAGAGAAAGTGTAGTTAGGCAGCATAGGATGGTGGTTTGTAGGATGACGGTGGTGATTAAGAGGAGGAGGAGGAGTGTGAAGGCAGCACCAATGATCAAATGGTGGAAATTGAAAAAGGTTAATTGTGAGGTGGAGTTAAGGAATGAGTTAAGACAGGCACTGGGTGGCAGTGAAGATTTACCAAATAGCCGGGTAACTACAACAGAGCTAGTAAGGGAGATGGCTAGAAAGGTGCTTGGTATCACAGCTGGACAGAGGAAGGATGACAAGGAGACATGGTGGTGGAATGAGGAAGTACAGGAGAGTATACAGAGAAAGAGGTTGGCAAAGAAGAAGTGGGATTGTCAGAGAGATGAAGAAAGTAGACAGGAGTATAAGGAGATGAGGTGCATGGCAAAGAGAGTTGGCGAAGGCTAAGGATAAGGCATATGAAGAGTTGTATGAAAGGTTGGACACTAAGGAGGGAGAAAAGGACCTGTACCGATTGGCTAGACAGAGGGACCGAGCTAGAAAAGATGAGCAGCAGGTAAAGGTGATAAAGGATAATGAGGGAAACATACTCACAAGTGAGGATAGTGTGTTGAGGAGATGGAAAGAGTACTTTGAGGGGTTGATGAATGAAGAGAATGAGAGGGAGAGAAGGTTGGATGATGTAGGGATAGTGAATCATGAAGTACAATGGATTAGCAAGGAGGAAGTAAGGATAGCTATGAAGAGAATGAAGAATGGAAAGGCTGTTGGCCCAGATGACATACCTGTGGAAGCATGGAGGTGTTTAGGTGAAATGGCAGTGGAGTTTTTAACCAGATTGTTTAATGAAATCTTGGAAAGTGAGAAGATGCCTGAGGAATGGAGAAAAAGTGTTTTGGTACCGATTTTTAAGAATAAGGGTGATGTGAGAGCTGTAGTAACTACAGAGGGATTAAATTGATCAGTCACAGCATGAAGTTGTGGGAAAGAGTAGTGGAAGCAAGGTTAAGAAGGGACGTGATGATTAATGATCAGCAGTATGGTTTCATGCCAGGAAAGAGCACTACAGATGCGATGTTTGCTCTGAGAGTGTTGATGGAAAAGTACAGAGAATGTCAGAAGAAGTTGCATTGTGTTTTTGTAGACTTAGAGAAAGCATATGACAGGGTGCTTAGAGAGGAGTTGTGGTATTGTATGAGGAAGTCAGGAGTGTCAGAGAGTATGTAAGACTGGTACAGGATATGTACGAGGGTAGTGTGACAGCGGTGAGGTCTGCAGTGGGAGTGATGGATGTATTTAAGGTGGAGGTGGGGTTACATCAAGGATCAGCTCTGAGCCCTTTCTTATTTGCAATGGTGATGGACAGGTTGACAGACGAGATCAGACAGGAGTCCCCATGGACTATGATGCTTACAGATGACATTGTTCATAGGTTCATAGGTTCATAGGTTCATACTAGGCTATCTGCCCGAGGGCATTTACAAGCCTAGCCCATCGTTTTGTGGCTTACGCCACCCCTTTAGTATGGGGAACTATACCCATTATTTTGCTGTGCCTCTGTCGAGCAGTGACACTGAGGTAATCCCTGGGGTATATCTGCGATCTCCCATCCATTGGTCAAGATTTCTCTTGAACAAGGCCAGCGAGGTGCTCTGCCTCACATGTACCGGGATTTTGTTCCACAGCATAGGGAGTCTTTGGGTGATGAATCTATCCCTCCAGCACGTCCTATTAATAGCCGTGTCGAGGTTTAAGTCTTCCGCCCTTGTGGCTCTGATGGATCTAGATTTTTTGAGGTGAAGCATATTCATCAAATCTGGGTTTGACATGGCCTTGTATGTTAGGCAAAGGTCACCTCTGAGCAAGCGGTGGCGACTGAATAGAGCTGGAGTTCTTTCAGTCGGGCAGCATAGGACAGATTTTTGAGACCCTTTATCCTTTTGGTGAGGAACTTTTGTGGCCTCTCCAGCTGCTGCAAGTGTCGGGTCAGATACATTCGAATGGGGCATTGTACTCAATCATTGGTCTGATGAGTGATGAGTAAAGGGAGACTATGACCTCCCTTGATCTAGATGAGAATCCCTTCATGATAAGGTGGGCAATGTAGAAGGTCTTCCTAACTACTTTAGCTACATGGGTGTTGAATGACAGACTACTATCAACCTGGGTCCCCAGGTCCCTGATAACTTCTTCTGTGCTCAGTGGATTGCCACCTATTTGGTAGCTAGGGGTAACCTTGTTTTTCCCGAAGGGTATGACTATGCATTTTTGGCATTTAACTTTAGGCCGTGGCTCTGGCACCAGTTATCCGCTTCTGTGAGACCCTTCTGAAGGATATCTGTGTCAGATGTGTTTTCTACTATGGCCCAGTTTGCAGTCATCTGCAAACTTTGTCAGCCATAACCCTCCTGTGTTGGCTTGTACTTGGAAAAGTAGATGCCAAACAAGAGTGGGCCCAGGACTGAGCCCTGTGGGACACCACTTGTGACAGGCTTTGAGTCTGACATGGCGCCAGCAACTCTGACCCAGTGGGTTCTGTCACTCAGCCAGTTTGCAACCCATCTTGTGATGTATGGGTTAACATTTAAGCTGATGAGTTTTTCAATGATACCCGAGTGGGGTATTGTATCGAAGGCCTTAGCCAGATCGAGGTAGGCTGTATGGACTGCCTTTCCCTCATCAATGGCTTTGGTGACTGTTTCAAAAAGTCAACCAAGTTTAAAAGGCATGATCTGCCTTTGACAAAGCCAAACTGGGTTGGATCCAAAGTCTGCAAATTCCCTATGTCTTTATTTATGAGGTCCATTATGATCCTCTCCATGGCTTTGCAGATAAGGCTTGTCAAGCTAATGGGCCAGTAATTTCCAGGGTCTGTGGAGGCACCGCCTTTGTGAAGTGGGACCACAGTTGCAGTGCGCCACTCCTGGGTGCGTATCCAGAGGTAAGACTTTGATTAAACAGCTGTCCTAGCTGTGGGTTTAATTCCTCATTGAGTTCGTGGAGCACACAGCCGGGGACACCATCAGGTCCCATGGATGCTGTGTTTTTGCTTTGGAGAGAGCAGTTCTCACTTGGGCGCTGGAGATGTTTGGGGGCTGCACTCGTTTGGTATAGATATCTCTCCTTTTGGGGAGGGGAGAAGTTTGCACTGAACCTGTCAGCCAGTATGTTGGCAATGTCTGTAGGATCAGTAATCTTCACATCATTTTGAACTAGTTCTGAGCATATCTGGGAGTTTCCTCCTAGGTTTCTAACATAGCTAAAGAAGGCCTTATGATTGTTTTTTGAGTCTTTAGCTATTTTTCTCTCGAAATTTGCTTTGGATGATTTTATGAGAGCTCCTAGTTTTTTACTTATAGTGATCAAGGGTGTCTTACCTTTTAAGGATTTTGCTCTATCTTGTAGTAGCTTCCTCCTTTTGTTGTAGAGTTTGTTTATGGCTGGGGTCCACCAGACTGGACGCTTGCCTTTGGTACAAAGAGTCTTTGTTTTGCCTGGGATTGCCTTATCCATGCAGTCCTGCAGGTGCTGGTAGAAGGCATTTGTAAGTGATTCAGCGGCTTGAGTATTGTTTTCCATGCTCGGGGCCTTAAAGGAGACCACACTAGTCTTTAGAAGTGTGAAGTCGGCTTTTGAGAAGTTCTTTACTGTGGTCTTTTTATTTCAGGTGGGGTGGGATGAGGACCTCCAGCGAGATTAGTTTGTGATCTGATCTCACCAGTGAGGGTATACTTCCGGTGTTGAACATTGTGCTCCCATGTTCGTGATGATGAGATCAAGTATGTTATCTCCTCTTGTGGGGATGGTGACTAGTTGTTCCATGGCATTTGAGTTTATGAATTCCAGGAACTTTTGGGCTAGGGTGTTTGGGCTTGAGTAGTGTTCCCAGTCTATATTAGGGTAATTGAAGTCACCTAGTATGATGGTGTTTGGTGATACATTTATCCCCTCTAGTGTTTTCAGGAAGGCCATGTGAGGTTCCTGAGTTTGTGAGGGTGGCATGTAACATGCTACAATTTGCAGAGCAGTCTTGCCTATGGTTAATTGCACCTGGATGGTCTCCGATGCATCGTGCGTTGCCACCAGTCTTGAGGTGTGGGTGTCCTTGATGAATATGGATACCCTCCTTTCTTGGTATTGTCCGGATTTTGGGGCGGAGCATGATATGAGGTAAAACCTGATAGCTGGGGTGCTCTCAGGAGCCTTGAACCAGGTTTCTGTCACAGCACAGACATCGATGTTCTCCATACTGAGAAGGGCCTCGAGTGCGTGCATTTTGAGATTTAGACTTCTGGCATTGAGCAGCATTACCCTTAGTTTTTTCCTTTTTGTGTTCTAGGGTGGTAGGTTTAGAATTTGAGCCTTGCCTAAAAAGGCACTATGGGGTGGCAAGAGCCTTTGCCAATATCCGGAATCCCAGGGTGACAGGTGCAAGCCGTCCCTTGCAAAGCAGCGTGGCTTGTCCAGCATGTCATCCCAGGCAGACAGATACTGGATCCCCTTTGAATGACACCAGTGTTTAAGCCAATTGTTAAAGCTGATCATCTTATCTCTGTATTGTGGCATCATTCTTGGTGAAGGTAGGATACTGCTCAAGGTCAGGGTCATACCTGCCTGGGCTACATAATCAGAGAGCTCCTCAATGTCTCTTTTCATGTAGTCCAAGGAGGTACGTCTCAGGTCGTTTACACCAGCGTGGACAATGACTGAGTCATATTTGTACCTGCTGTTGAGAGACCTGAGTGCTTGCGTTATGTGGCGGATTCTAGCGCCCGACAGGCAGCTTACTGTGACCTTCTCCTTACTCAGTCTGGTGAGCGGGGCGTCAGTGTGTCTGACTATGGAGTCACCAATGACTAGTGTGTCTGGCATTGTGTTTGGCCTTAAGGGCTGTGACTGTTTGACACTCTGACTGTGAGGTCTATGTGTTGCAGGTGTTGTGTTCTGAGGTGGTGGTTGTTTGGGTGTCTGCTTTGGTGGCCTCTGCTGTTTTGGTAGATTTTGATCAGAGCCTCCGAGTATGTCTTTGTGTGTTTATGTGTATGATTTGAGGTTGTAATGGTACTATGTGAGACTGGGTCTATAGTGTGTGTGGTAACCTTCTCCTCCTGACTGGTCTTGCCAGTCCTATGTTGAGAGAGCTCAGCCTCCAGTTTGGCCGTATAGTTGCATCTCTCGCATGTATTTGTGTTTTGTGGGAGGAGGAGAGGGTTGTCTGTGTACATGAGGCAATTGTAACATTGCCTCAATATTCCCAGGTTCACCAGCTGAGCAGGAGAGGACACTAGCAACTGATCCCTCGACATGCTAGAAGGATAGACAAAAACTTTAAAAAAGATTCGGGACGTGGGTGACCGAGAAATGGGGGTTGCCTTTTGGGGTACTATCTATGACAGGAGTGCCGTATCAAGGTAATGAGTACTGTAGGAGCAAGGGGTAGGTTTAACAGATAGAGAATAGTCTACTTGGAGTCAAGTAGAGATGATCTTTTTTGTTATAGGATACGCTGATTTGATCAGTAGTATAGTTCGAAGAAGGTAGTTTTAAGGAAAATTTGAAGAGTGGACTTTAGGTAGCCGAATAGTTTAAACCTGCTTAACCGGGCGCTGCCCTAGTGTGCAACAGTGGCAACTCCGCTAAATCGCTAAATCGCTGGCGCTTACAGCTTTTATACCAGGGGGCTGGAAAAAGCTAGAAACTGGCCCAAAACGACCAATAAACTACTAGTTCCTGGCTGAAACCTCACAAAACTGGACAAAAGGCAGCTCAATGCTTCCCACTCCCACTGGTAAGCAAGGTAACTTCCTCTCCCCCAAATAAGGCAAGGAAACAGTACACAGGAACTACAACCAAAGCCCAGGAATCAGCAACTCTGAAACTGGACTAAACTAGTAAAGCAGGAAAAACAAGAGATATTTTTTCTTTTTTTTTCCTTTATTTTTTTTTTCTCTCTGTAGTGAGAGTAGGGAACAGGTGGAAGAGACCCTGGATAGATGGAGAGATGCTCTAGAGAGAAGAGGAATGAAGGTCAGCAGGAGTAAGGCAGAATATAAGTGTGTGAATGAGAGGGAGGATAGAGGAATGGTGAGGATGCAAGGAGTAGAGGTGGCGAATGTGAATGAGTTTAAATACTTGGGGTCAATAGTTCAGAGTAACGGCGAGTGTGGAAGAGAGGTGAAGCAGGGAGTATAGACGGGGTGGAGTGGGTGGAGAAGAGTGTCAGGAGTGATTTGTGACAGATGAGTACCTGTAAGAGTGAAAGGGAAGGTCTACAAGAGGGTAGTGAGACCAGCTATGTTATATGGGTTGGAGACAGTGGCAGTGACAAAAAGGCAGGAGTTTGAGCTGGATGTGGCAGAATTAAAGATGTTAAGAGTTGCACTGGGTGTGACGAGGGTGGACAGGATTAGGAATAAGTATATTAGAGGGTCAGCCCAGGTTGGAAGGTTTGGAGACAAAGCCAGAGAGACACGATTACATTGGTTTGGACATGTGCTGAGGAGGGATTCTGAGTATATTGGGGAAAAGATGCTAAGGATAAAGCTACCAGGTAACAGGAAAAGAGGAAGGCCTAAGATAAGGTTTATGGATGTGGTGAGAGAGGACATGCAGGTGGTTGGTGTGACAGAGCAAGATGCAGAGGATAGGAAGAAATGGAAACAGGTGATCTGCTGTATGGCGATTCCTAACGGAACAGCCGAAGAAGATGATAATATATATATATATATATATATATATATATATATATATATATATATATAAATATATATATATATATATATATATATATATACACACACACACACACACACACACACATATTTTTGTATATATATATATATATATATATATATATATATATATATATATATATATATATATATATATATATATATATATATATATATATATATATATATATATATATATATATATGTGTGTGTGTGTGTGTGTGTGTGTATATACATGCCTACATCTACATATATAAATACATTTCCTCTACTGTTGAATGACTGTGCTGGATGATAAGTTTAAGAAAACATCAGTTATTTATATCTGACATGGTTTAGTGTAAATCTCTTTGGCTATGGTGTGCAAGGTCCTGGGTTCAATATTTGGAAAAGCTGTTCATTTTGTTGCTGGGCAGAACAAGGGCTGTTGGATACAGAATGATTAAGGCACTTTTAAGCAGTTGTAAGTGGATTTGCATGGGTTTGCGCGATGGTAAGCAATGCTAACTTCTGGTTAAATATGCTTACAGAGAGTTAGCTTCAACATTGATTATTCTGTGTGCACATTGCTTACCCCCATGCAAATAGGATTAAACCCACTTACTGCTGCTTAAAAGTGCTTTTGCCCACTTATCCCCACGCTAATTTTTTTAAAAGAAAAGAAAAAGGGGTGATAGGAAAGTGGTGAAAAGGGTCACAAAGAGAGAAAGACAATAGGGAAAATAGCTAGGGATGTGCAGGACAGGTGTAGGGAAGGTCCATAGCTGCCCATTTCTTCTACAGCAACAGCTGTGCATATACACTGATTTAGAGGTAGATTTGGGCACTCAAACCTCTGAGAGAGGGATGAGGACAAAATAATATGTTGTGAAGCCAATTAGACCAGATTACATTTGTCCAGTGGCATGTGTGTGAAATGAATAGCTATGTATGTGGCGATATTTTCTTGGGGGAATAGATTGCCCTTTTTTTAAGGTGAGAGTGGGATGTTGGGGAAGGATGATAGGTATATTTGTGGAGGCAGGTTGGGTAGGATGACAGACAAGACAGCATACAGGGGCGGTATATGACACATGTTGGGGGTAAACACCTTGGATGGGGTGGGGTGTTTGGAAGTCAGAAGCCCATGAGCCCCCAAATGGAAACAGTGGGACTGAGGTCCCCGCCCATGGGCAGTCACCACTGCACCTTCATGGCCCCAAAGGTGGCTGTGCTGGGGGCTGGGTAGGAGGGGCAGGCTGACCCACTAAATGTGCCACATGGCCCTCAAGCTGGCATAGCTGATCTCTGAACTCCCTGCGGAGTTCGCTACGCACCAGACCCCGGACCTGATGATGGGTGACAGTTTCCTGTCTATGCACTCTCCCGGGGGCCAAGCACCATCCCCTGAGGCAGTTCTACCTGAAGGTTGTGCAGGACCAGTAGACAAGGAGGTCCCGGGGTGGGCCCCAGATGTGCTGGTGCCTGGTGCCATGGCCAGATGAGGTGAGAGAGGTGGGTCCGCTGGGACCGGCATTCCCAAACGTGCTATGGTGTTTCAATTTTAAAACATATGTGTGTTAGTAATAGTCAACACATTCCAGGATTAGGTATAACAGCATGCATAGATATTTCCATTAACCCAAAACACCAGATATGGAACAGTTGCATGGCAAACAGAACACATGCATATATGGAACCACAGTGGCCATTACAGCAGAGTGCAGGTTACACTGATGGCAGCATTGCCACCAATGTGGGTGTATTTCAACATGGCACATGCATAGAAACACATTTCAATATTTATCAAACAATAGGACATATGTCCAAACAGTAGATTTAATTGTACACATATGCATTAAGTTGTGTATTTAGATTATTGTTGCAGATATGGTGGGGGGGGAGAGATGTCAATTAACAACTTGTATATCCCTGTAGTTCTCAGTACTTTCTTAGTCACTGCTGCAATCTGTACCTTACAGGTATTATTACACTACCCTATGGCCTTAGTTTGGACAGTGGTATGTTTGTAGACAGCTATATATGTGACCTGTGTTTTATCTGCAGTATACACCTCTTACCTGGTATACCTGTGGAGGTATTGTTTGTTAACACTACCTGACTGTTTCAATGCATATTCCCAGATTCCAAGTTGATGTTATGCACATACCTCTCTATCTCTTATTGCACACACTCTGGTCAAGGCTTGACAACATGCAGGTAGAACTGGGACTTATTTTGACAATTGTCCTCATAAACATTTGGTGATGTGCTACAATGACAGGTTTGTTTTCATATACATTTTCTAAATGCTTACAGGTATGACAGTCAGGTATATGTCATTAAAAGCTGCCTAAATTTCAGAGATCATCACACTGATTTGCCAGGGAAACAGGGTACCAGGCAGTGGATATGGGCCAATTATCTGGACATGCTGAACAAATCTGTACAGTTGAGGGTTATGATTCTGCAAACAGCTTACTACCACTCCCAGGATTCGAACCATGGCTGTGTCTGCTAAAAATAAAACAGTGTACATCACAGTTGAGTGTGGTATTTAGATATTGCTGTGTATTTCTTCACTGATTTCTGTCTATAAGTCTTCCAAGGTTTTACAATATTACCTTGTAATTACAATAGTCTTATACAGGGATTCCTAGACAGTTTTATTATGTAGCACAGTGTGGGTGACATTGATGAGTAATACATTATTATTCAAAGAAACTGCAACACTAACAATGCCATACAATACCAAACTAAACAGTACCAGTCCAGGATTTCAATCTTTTATTTCCAGGAACAGTTTTCTTATCTATCAGACCTGTGGAGGAAATGTCTGTTAACACTACCTGAATGTTGCCACACATATTACCTGATTCCACATTATTATTGCGCACATATGTCTCACTCTGTTACTGCACACACTCTGGTCATAGCTTCACACCATGGGGGTAGAGATATGACATACTTTGCATATTACCCTCAAAACATTTTGGTGAGTTGCTAGAGTGACAGGTTTGTTCTTATATATATATATTTCTGACTGTTATGATGTACGACAATTAGTTGTACGTCATTATTTGCTACCTAAACTTCTGGGATAATCCCACTGATTTGTCAGGGGGACAGGGTGACAGGCAGGAAATTTAAGCCAATTATCTGAACCTTCTGACAAAATCTGTACAGTTGAGGGGTATGATTCTACATACAGCTTACTACCACTCCCAGGATTTGAACCATGGCTGTGTGTGCTAAAAATACAACAATTTATGTCTTGGTTGAGTGTGCTATTTGGATTTTGTTTTGTATCTTTTCACTGTTTTCTGTCTAAGTCTCCCTCAGTTGTACAATATGACCTTGTGATCGCAACAGTTATATACAGACATTCCTGCACATTTTATTATGTAACACAGTGTGGGTAACAGTGCGTATTACAACAGTACTATTACGAGAATGCAACACTATTACCATTTTATTTACATACAACCTATATGAGACTCTTCCTGCCATATTGTCTGGTTTATTCAGTACATCCCATACACAATACATTATACTGGCAATTAACTTTCTACTACTTTTAGATTTATTTCTTATGACAGTACATGCAAGATTATTACTAACCTGCCTCGCAATGCAGCCTCTGCAGTCTACACGCATGGGCTACCTGATTCACAGCCCACTCCGCTGCCACTGTCAGACACATTACAGAAATATTTAGCCATACCTATCCATAATATACATGAGCTGGCAATTATTAAACAGTTAATAGAATGAGTACTTACACACTGCTGGGACATCACCCTGCCTAGCTTCTTGGATCCACTGATCCAAGAGCCCCCTCTTCCTCTATTTCAGGTCAGCATAGTGCTGCCTGACCTGCTCACCAGTTCGAGGGATGCCAGTGGCACTGGTGAGGTCACAGGTGAGACAGTCCCAGGATTCTGCTTTATATTGGGAACTCTGGTGCTGGCCCTGCAGCAGTCTCTCTTCATGGTCTTTTACCAGGAGTCCTGCCATGACTTTGGACTCCTGGATGCCCCAGTACTGCGCTCAGAAGCGTGATCCTTCTCCGACACCAGCCATTGTGCCTACAGGAGGAAGCTGCAACCAGTTATGAAATGTATTCCTTGAAACGAACCAAAACAGCTTGACAAACAGGACCAAAAATCAAAGAACTCCAGGCAAAGAATACTCCAACCAAACGAACTTTAATATTAAGCGCTTTTCGTCGTCCGCATTAGGATGACTTCTTCAGATAAAATACAAGAATTACACATACAATTTATACCAGTTCTTCTTCAATCTATCAATTAATTAACTCACTAATTGGTTACTAATTACAATATTAAAGGGGAACTTAATATATAACTATATGTACACACTTTATAAACTCATCTTGTAAAACCCTACTCTCCAACCCCGATTTTAAAAGAATACATATATATATGTATGTGTATTTACATATATAACTCTTATGTTTTTTTATGTTTTTTATGTTTATATTTACATCATTAATCTAAAATATGTATCAAAGGTCTAAATTATAAAAGACAAATACTAAAAAGGACGAAATACTAGAAAAGGAAATAGTCCTATACTTAAACTTACTCAGGGGAAGAAATATAAGATAAAAGTCTAAGGTAAAAATCTACCTAATAAAACAGTTATCTACCTTTACCTATTCAAGCTTCTAAGCTTTAAGAGACATGAAATGTTACATTGTTCATTTAATCCTGGCTCTAGGAAGGCGTTAGTTCTAAATTGCCAGGATAATTCTCTTTCTTCTAAGAGTAGGTTAAAGGGGCCCCTTCTACTATCAATTTCCACTTGGTCTAATCCTACAAATTTAAAGCTATGGTTTGGAAAGGATAGAATATGTTTTGCCAAGGCATTCTCCATCTTCATTTTAGAGATAGCATTAGTGTGTTCATAAATCCTATCACGGAGCCTCCTTTCCATCTTCCCTATATAAAAACTTGTACAGTTTGAACACAATGCACCATACACTACAAATTTGGAATTACAATTCAGTTTGTGGTTTAAAACATAAGTCCTATTATTTATAGCGTGCTTACTACCTGTCTTAATATGTTTACAGGAGCTACAGTTTCCACAACTAAATGTCCCTTTTTCTTTCTCTTTATTCATTATAGGTCTAGTCTCCAGAAGTGATTTAAGGTTTTTACCTTTTCTAAAAGTTATTTTAGGTATATTACCAAAAGTTGTTAAACACTTTTTATCATATAAAAGCATAGTCCAGTTTTTATACAATATGTTTCTTATAGTGTTACTTTCTAGACTAAATGTCATGATATATCTAATAATAAAGTCATTTTTAGTGTTTACAAATAGTTCAGACCTATTAGAATTACTGTCTTCAAATTTGGACTCTAATCTAAAGCTCATAGCTCTAGTAGTTTGAGAAATAACCGTTTCTTCTGGGCTACATAAAAGACGTCTCTCTTTCAAAAGTGGGAGAATAACTCCATTTTCTCTCTTTATACTAACTTCATCAAATATATTTTTGAGGAACTCCTTAGGGTATCCTCTATGTTGAAACATTTCTTCCAATAATTTACATTCGTAGGTAAAGTCGTTGTCTCTTGTAACCATACGAGCTGCTCTAATAACTTGGCCTTTTACAATGGCTTTTTTCTGAGAATAAGGGTGTAAGCTCATGTAGTGCAAGAAAGAATTACTGTATGTGTCTTTCCTATGTATTTTAGCATAAAATTGTTTATTTTCTATGTCTTTAACTAAGTTAATATCTAAGTAATTGATACTGGTATCCTGGAAGTCAAATGTAAATTTAAGGAAACTAGTAGTACCGTTCAGATGATTTACTAATTTAGATGCTATATCTTTATTGCCATAAAGGCAAATTAAGATATCATCCGAAAAACGTGTGTAAAATTTTATATTAGATGTAAATTCTTCTTTATTCAAGATAAATTGACCCTCCCAGTAGGCCATTACTGAGTTTGCAAAACTAGCACCTACTGGGGTCCCCATGGCTACTCCACATTTCTGCAGGTACAGCTCATTATTAAACAAAAAGTAGTTGTTGGTTAAGATTATATCGAGTAAAGATGTTACTAGATATACTTCACTACTTGAAGCTCCTTTTTTGCCCAGGAAGATGTTTACCCATTCTAGGCCTTCTACGTGTGGGATTGAAGTGTATAAATCCACCACATCTATTGTAAGGAAGTTATATTCTTCCCTATATTCAAGTTCGTTGATTTTACTTAAGAAAGCCCACGAGTCTTTACAAATTTGTGTTTCTGTAGTTAAATATTTTTTCAAGATGTTATCGACTAATTTTGCGCTCGCATATGTAATAGAATTCCTTCCATCAATTAATGGTCTGAAAGGGGGATTGTGTAAATCCTTATGTATCTTTGGCGTAGCAAAGAAGACAGGTATTTTAGGCCATTCAGTTTTGATATAGTTATACATATCTATATCAATATAACCTTCAATGAAGAAGTCGCTAAAGTAGCCTTTAATATGACTATAGGCTGTGTTGACTTCATTAACACTAACTTTTTGATAAGTTTCCTTCTCTAGCATAGTAGAAACCCTTTTAATATAATCATAATGATCAAAAAGGGCGAGTCCCCCTCCCTTATCAGGTTTAATCGCCCTCACGTTTAATGTTTTAAACAATTTAAGAAAAGTGTTTTCATCTGGAGTGATGTTAGGGCGACTACTGTTCTTTTTGGTGAATACGTTGTTATCCTTGTTAGCTAGATTCCTAAGATCGAGCTCCATTATGGCTTCAAATAATTGTAAGGCTGGGTGCAGGGGAGGATTATAATCACTAGGTATATAATAAGGTGAAATGATGTGTTCTGAGTTACCTAGTAATAAATTCAAGTTAAGTTTCCTGACAAATAGTTTCAGGTCTTTAATACTCTGCACCAAGTCCATATGTTGGTTAGGGATGAAAGTATAACCTTTAGCCAATAATTCAGCAAAACAAGGGTCTATTTGTAAACTGGAGTAGTTATAAATAAGAAAGTCTCCATCTCTATTGGTGATGATTTCTGGTAATTCTGGTCTGTTGGCTACCTCCTCGGTTTGTTGGCCGGGCGCTTGTTGTTTTTTTGAGGGCGTTGATTGAAATTATAGTTCTTTTTAGGAATCGCCCCTTGGTATGCATAATCAGAATTGTCCAGGAAATTATTATTATGACTATAATTTTTATCAAATCTCTCTCTGTTATTTCTGAGCCGGTTTGCCCATGTGTTCCTGTCAGGTTCTTGGTTGCTTCCTTGGTTTTGGTTGAGGTGACTCCTTTCGTTCATGAGGGATACTTCATCAATGTCTATTCCTTCTTGAACCTCTCCTTCAAAAACCAGATTAACATAGCTAGTTTGAGACTGTGGTGGGTTAGGGTAAGCTGTGCCTTTCTCATAGGCTAGACGATCTCTTGTCATTTTTTTACTTTTATTTAGTTTTAGTCTTTCCAGTAACTGGTCAGTTATAGTGAATGACCTATCATACTCGTATTTGTAATGAGGGAAGTCTGAGTTTTTAAGTATTTCTGTGTTCAAAACTGTGACTTCTTTAGATAAGTCATTCACTTGAAAGCCATAATGTTTCACCATTAATTTAAGTAAGGTGATTCCTTGCAAATCAAAGAACTCCAAAAGTTCTTTGTGAAACAGTGAGTTTGCTATTAACCCTGTAGGAAAAACGTGATAGCGTAGCCCTTTCGGAACTAGATGTTCTTTTATACATTCATTTAGGTAGTTGATCTCGAGTTGCAATTTTTTAATTTTCACTAGTTTAGTATCAAGTAGTTTTAATTTGTTAGTTAAACTAGGTGCACTGACCTGTAACTCATTGGCGTCTTCTGCCGACAGTCCCGTAGCGTTCGGATTTCTAAATTTCAGGTTACTAGTGTCAGTAAGCCATTTTTCAAACCCGGGAACTTCAATAAGCTCTCCGACGCCTTCTCTTTCAGCTATAATAGAAGTTCTTCCTCCTGAGTGAATGTAATCCTGTGAAAAATTCGGGCTGGAGTTAGTTCCTTTACCAGCCTGATTCGCGTTGTTAGACTCTTCCCTTGTTGTAACATTTCCTTGCGACTGTTGGGCTGGAGTAATATCAACATCAGAATTACTCTTTCTTGTTAAGTGGGTTGCAGTAGGGATGTTGCTTGATTCAAATCTAGCAGCCAAGTTATCCACTCGCTGTGATAAAGTGAGTATCAGTGCAGTTAAGTTCCCGTCGTCATTAGAACTTTGTGTTTGATCTAATAACAATAAACTACTGTTATTATCTGTAGTTTCAGTCCTAGTAGAGTTCTCCAATGCCATGAAGATTACAAGGAACCACAAACCTTGAAACGAACCAAAACAGCTTGACAAACAGGACCAAAAATCAAAGAACTCCAGGCAAAGAATACTCCAACCAAACAAACTTTAATATTAAGCGCTTTTCATTGTCCGCATTAGGATGACTTCTTCAGATATAATACAAGAATTACACATACAATTTATACCAGTTCATCTTCAATCTATCAATTAATTAACTCACTAATTGGTTACTAATTACAATATTAAAGGGGAACTTAATATATAACTATATGTACATACTTTATAAACTCATCTTGTAAAACCCTACACTCCAACCCCGATTTTAAAAGAATACATATATATATATATATATATATGTATGTGTATTTACATATATAAATCTTATGTTTTTTTTATTTTTTTATGTTTTTTATGTTTATATTTACATCATTAATCTAAAATATGTATCAAAGGTCTAAATTATAAAAGACAAATGCTAAAAAGGACAAATACTAAAAAGGACGAAATACTAGAAAGGGAAATAGTCCTATACTTAAACTTACTCAGGGGAAGAAATATAAGATAAAAGTCTAAGGTAAAAATCTACCTAATAAAACAGTTATCTACCTTTACCTATTCAAGCTTCTAAGCTTTAAGAGACATGAAATGTTACATTGTTCATTTAATCCTGGCTCTAGGAAGGCGTTAGTTCTAAATTGCCAGGATAATTCTCGTTCTTCTAAGAGTAGGTTAAAGGGGCCCCTTCTATTATCAATTTCCACTTGGTCTAATCCTACAAATTTAAAGCTATGGTTTGGAAAGGATAGAATATGTTTTGCCAAGGCATTCTCCGTCTTCATTTTAGAGATAGCATTAGTGTGTTCATAAATCCTATCACGGAGCCTCCTTTCCGTCTTCCCTATATAAAAACTTGTACAGTTTGAACACAATGCACCATACACTACAAATTTGGAATTACAATTCAGTTTGTGGTTTAAAACATAAGTCCTATTATTTATAGTGTGCTTACTACCTGTCTTAATATGTTTACAGGAGCTACAGTTTCCACAACTAAATGTCCCTTTTTCTTTCTCTTTATTCATTATAGGTCTAGTCTCTAGAAGTGATTTAAGGTTTTTACCTTTTCTAAAAGTTATTTTAGGTATATTACCAAAAGTTGTTAAACACTTTTTATCATATAAAAGAATAGTCCAGTTTTTATACAATATGTTTCTTATAGTGTTACTTTCTAGACTAAATGTCATGATATATCTAATAATAAAGTCATTTTTAATGTTTACAAATAGTTCAGCCCTATTAGAATTACTGTCTTCAAATTTGGACTCTAATCTAAAGCTCATAGCTCTAGTAGTTTGAGAAATAACCATTTCTTCTGGGCTACATAAAAGACTTCTCTCTTTCAAAAGTGGGAGAATAACTCCATTTTCTCTCTTTATACTAACTTCATCAAATATATTTTTGAGGAACTCCTTAGGGTATCCTCTATGTTGAAACATTTCTTCCAATAATTTACATTCGTAGGTAAAGTCGTTGTCTCTTGTAACCATACGAGCTGCTCTAATAACTTGGCCTTTTACATTGGCTTTTTTCTGAGAATAAGGGTGTAAGCTCGTGTAGTGCAAGAAAGAATTACTGTATGTGTCTTTCCTATGTATTTTAGCATAAAATTGTTTATTTTCTATGTCTTTAACTAAGTTAATATCTAAGTAATTGATACTGGTATCCTGGAAATCAAATGTAAATTTAAGGAAACTAGTAGTACCGTTCAGATGATTTACTAATTAAATCTAGCTAACAAGGATAACAACGTATTCACCAAAAAGAACAGTAGTCGCCCTAACATCACTCCAGATGAAAACACTTTTCTTAAATTGTTTAAAACATTAAATGTGAGGGCGATTAACCTGATAAGGGAGGGGGACTCGCCCTTTTTGATCATTATGATTATATTAAAAGGGTTTCTACTATGCTAGAGAAGGAAACTTATCAAAAAGTTAGTGTTAATGAAGTCAACACAGCCGATAGTCATATTAAAGGCTACTTTAGCGACTTCTTCATTGAAGGTTATATTGATATAGATATGTATAACTATATCAAAACTGAATGGCCTAAAATACCTGTCTTCTTTGCTACGCCAAAGATACATAAGGATTTACACAATCCCCCTTTCAGACCATTAATTGATGGAAGGAATTCTATTACATATGCGAGCGCAAAATTAGTCGATAACATCTTGAAAAAATATTTAACTACAGAAACACAAATTTGTAAAGACTCGTGGGCTTTCTTAAGTAAAATCAATGAACTTGAATATAGGGAAGAATATAACTTCCTTACAATAGATGTGGTGGATTTATACACTTCAATCCCACACGGAGAAGGCCTAGAATGGGTAAACATCTTCCTGGTCAAAAAAGGAGCTTCAAGTAGTGAAGTATATCTAGTAAAATCTTTACTCGATATAATCTTAACCAACAACTACTTTTTGTTTAATAATGAGCTGTACCTGCAGAAATGCGGAGTAGCCATGGGGACCCCAGTAGGTGCTAGTTTTGCAAACTCAGTAATGGCCTACTGGGTGGGTCAATTTATCTTGAATAAAGAAGAATTTACATCTAATATAAAATTTTACACACATTTTTCGGATGATATCTTCATTTGCCTTTATGGCAATTAAGATATAGCATCTAAATTCGTAAATCATCTGAACGGTACTACTAGTTTCCTTAAATTTACATTTGACTTCCAGGATACCAGTATCAATTACTTAGATATTAACTTAGTTAAAGAAATAGAAAATAAACAATTTTATGCTAAAATACATAGGAAAGACACATACAGTAATTCTTTCTTGCACTACATGAGCTTACACCCTTATTCTCAGAAAAAAGCCATTGTAAAAGGCCAAGTTATTAGAGCAGCTCGTATGGTTACAAGAGACAACGACTTTACCTACGAATGTAAATTATTGGAAGAAATGTTTCAACATAGAGGATACCCTAAGGAGTTCCTCAAAAATATATTTGATGAAGTTAGTATAAAGAGAGAAAATGGAGTTATTCTCCCACTTTTGAAAGAGAGAAGTCTTTTATGTAGCCCAGAAGAAATGGTTATTTCTCAAACTACTAGAGCTATGAGCTTTAGATTAGAGTCCAAATTTGAAGACAGTAATTCTAATAGGGCTGAACTATTTGTAAACACTAAAAATGACTTTATTATTAGATATATCATGACATTTAGTCTAGAAAGTAACACTATAAGAAACATATTGTATAAAAACTGGACTATGCTTTTATATGATAAAAAGTGTTTAACAACTTTTGGTAATATACCTAAAGTAACTTTTAGAAAAGGTAAAAACCTTAAATCACTTCTAGAGACTAGACCTATAATGAATAAAGAGAAAGAAAAAGGGACATTTAGTTGTGGAAACTGTAGCTCCTGTAAACATATTAAGACAGGTAGTAAGCACACTATAAATAATAGGACTTATGTTTTAAACCACAAACTGAATTGTAATTCCAAATTTGTAGTGCATGGTTCATTGTGTTCAAACTGTACAAGTTTTTATATAGGGAAGATGGAAAGGAGGCTCCGTGATAGGATTTATGAACACACTAATACTATCTCTAAAATGAAGACGGAGAATGTCTTGGCAAAACATATTCTATCCTTTCCAAACCATAGCTTTAAATTTGTAGGATTAGACCAAGTGGAAATTGATAGTAGTAGAGGCCCCTTTAACCTACTCTTAGAAGAACGAGAATTATCCTGGCAATTTAGAACTAACACCTTCCTAGAGCCAGGATTAAATGAACAATGTAACATTTCATGTCTCTTAAAGCTTAGAAGCTTGAATAGGTAAAGGTAGATAACTGTTTTATTAGGTAGATTTTTACCTTAGACTTTTATCTTATATTTCTTCCCCTGAGTAAGTTTAAGTATAGGACTATTTCCCTTTCTAGTATTTCGTCCTTTTTAGTATCTGTCCTTTTTAGTATTTGTCTTTTATAATTTAGACCTTTGATACATATTTTAGATTAATGATGTAAATATAAACATAAAAAACATAAAAAAAACATAAAAAAGCATAAGATTTATATATGTAAATACACATACATATATATATATATATATGTATTCTTTTAAAATCGGGGTTGGAGAGTAGGGTTTTACAAGATGAATTTATAAAGTGTGTACATATAGTTATATATTAAGTTCCCCTTTAATATTGTAATTAGTAACCAATTAGTGAGTTAATTAATTGATAGATTGAAGAAGAACTGGTATAAATTGTATGTGTAATTCTTGTATTTTATCTGAAGAAGTCATCCTAATGCGGACGACGAAAAGCGCTTAATATGAAATGTATTCCTGCCTGTGGGGTTTAAATAGGGCCACTTTCCCACACTTTGCCATGATCAGACAGTTTTGAAAATGCTAAGCTATGGGCAAACCTGCTTAACTAAGGTTGGCATTGCTTAAAGGGGCATACCAATGGGCAAATTGATTCAGTTGGGCTACGCATTGCTTACACCTAGTAAGCAGAGGTGTGCAATGCTTAGCATTGCTTATTTTTAAATTTGCATACTATTTGCTGTTTGGCATTGATTTATCATTTATTACATGTTATATATTTGTTTAGTATCCCTGATTCATGTGTACGTACACTGTATGGAGTACTTGTGTTTATTGGGGGATATCACCATGGCACCTCACATCTGGACTTAATGCTGTACTCCAGTTCACATATATATGTTATTTAGTAGGTTATACAACATCAAACTGTTTATAGATTCCTTTCACGTGTAAATTGTGATTTTGCTATAGTGAGGATCTGTTTGGGTATACCACAATTTTATGTACAGCTGTGAATTCTTACTGGTTAACTGCTGTAACTACAGTGTACAGGGTCCTGGGTTAAAGACATGCAAGGGCTGTTTATTTTGTTGCTAGGCAGAACAGGGACTGTTGCATACAGAGTGATTAAGGCACTTTTAAGCAGTTGTAAGCGGGTTTGCACAGGTTTGCATGATGGTAAGCAATGCTAACTTCTGGTTACAGTTTCTTATACTCAGTTAGTCTCTAAATTGCTTAAACTGTATAGGCATTGCTTACCCCCATGCAAACAGGCTTAAACCCACTTACTACTGTTTAAAAGTGCTTACTCCCACTTACCCCCACACTAATTTAGAAAGAAATGAAACATGAGTCTTGGGAAAGTGGTATATTTGGACACTTCATACATTTTTTACACTATTTGCTGTATGGCATGGATTTATAATTCATTACACATTATAACTTTGTTTAGAATCCCTGATTCATGTGTATGTGTACTGTATGGGGCACTTGTGTTTATCTGTGGATTTTTCCACATTATTACAATGACACCTCACATCTGCACTTAATGCAGTACTCCACTTCACAAATATGTTATTTAGTAGGTTATACAGCAAAATAAATGTTCATAAATTGCTTTCACATGGAAAATGGAATTTACTACCATGAGGCTGGAACTGGGAATGATTGCTCGCAATGCGAACCCTCTGTCCACTACACTATTGCAGTACTACTTCAACTGAATGTATCTTGCTATTTTCTTTCTTGTGCTATTTAAGCCACAGTATGCGTAGCTAAGCAATGGGAAAACCCGCGCACCTATGGTTAAATTTAATCTGTTTGATAAAAAGAACATTTTTAGTATTATTTTCTCTAGGAAGGCCAGGTTTCACTTATTGCTGCGGATTTCTGCATGCATCTGCACATTTGACAGACATCCTAGCGTGTTTCAGTTGCTATCAACATAGGGTTTTCCTGGAAAGTGGGGCTTTGACCTTTGCACTGGCTGTGGGTGTGTTTTCTCCTACAACATGTCATGTTTGTATATTAACAGTCCTACTTTGGGCATTTGAAGAGGTGGCAACCCCCATACCTCTCAACTTCTTCATACAAAATATCTGGACAAAGCTTGACAAAATAAGGTACAACTAGGGACGTATTTTAAATATTGCTCTTATAAACTTAGGAAAGTTGCTAGAGTAACAGGATTTGTTTTAATATAATTTTTCTGAAGGATTTGGAGTCTGAAACTCAAATGTATGCCATTATTTACTGACTTCAATCCTGAGATCACCCCAGTGATTTGCCAGGTAAATGAGGTACAGGCCAAATGTATGAGCAAAAATCTGGACATTCCGTGATGATCTGCACAGTTGAGAGGTATGCAACCCCCTATGAGCGTTCTCGCTCATTGTAATTGCCAAATGGCAATTCTTGACTGCAGGGGTATATATATTGTGAGAGCTCTGCTCTCAGACACACACCATGCACTCGTCCATGCTCCATGTCCGTTTAGGAGCAGAGGCAGTGCGCCTTCATAACTATGCATGACGCGCTGCCGTGCTGCTCTTAAACTGTCGTTTCCATGCAGGAATAAGCTATTCCTGCACGGAACCTTACTGAAACCTGGGGATTGTCTTTTTCTTTTTTTCTGTTTTAAAGGTTGCAATTACTCTTTAGTGCACTCTTAAACACTCAAACTGTTTTCTTAGTTATATGCCACACTTTAACACATCCCCATGGCCTTAGGGCTTTATTTTTAACATTTATCATTGTATTTCCAGCCTAGCAATTATTTTTATGTTTTTTCATCTACTTAGATTTTCAATTGTATAATTATACACATGTTCATTCATTTTAGGATTTGTTTTTGACACACAAACTTGATGAAGTATTTATTTGATATGAAAACGATCTTTGTTAAAAGTTGTATATTTATTAATATTTATTCTGATTGATGTCTATTGGCAGAACTTTTTGTTAGTCAGTCAGTCATTTTTAGTTAGTTTGTTTCTTTATTAATAATAAAGTTTTGATTAGTTGGTTAGCCTATACAAAGTATTAATAAACTGATCTTAGATTGTAACGTGTCTCTAGCTTTCCAGACTCAGTTTTAGTTAGCACAGTCTCTGATTACACTATGGTGTTAAGGGGGAAGGGGGACGTGGCTAAAGGGCTAAAGGAATAATTGTAATGCTTTTATTGCTCTTAACAGAACCACCCTCTGTAACTACTCCCATGCTCTAAACAACCTGATTATATACAAATAAGGAATGCTTTTGATAATGACTCATTAGTGTGACTTTTTATTTACTGATTTATTTACTTACTTTCTTATTTTTCATTGCATTTCTGTCATATCTCTTTTCAATGTTTGCTTGTATACTAATTGCATTGTTGGTAAGACAGCTTTATAATCATATTGTGACATAGGGAAATACTGCCAGCTCAGCTAGCCGGAATTTTGTAAATAAGTATATGTCATTTATGGATATTAATATGATACATATAGAAGTATGACAGATGGAGATACTGCTAGCCCAGTTATCTGCAATTTTATAACTAATTATATGTCATTTGCGAATATCAACATGATTCATATGCTTGCCTTACAAATGTATTGGAACTATAGGTTATGTGTATATTAAACTACAAGTACAGAAGTGTGTGTTGAACAGGGTTTGTACAGTGCTGAGCATCAAGGATGTGTCCACAGTGTACCCTACTGGAAAAGAACAGAAATGTATATAAACTATATACCTGTACAAATGTTTATTTTTTAACATTGAAAATAGAACATAGAGGGTTAACTAGCAAAACTTCAAGAAAATAAGTTGAAATTAAATTGTTTTATGATTGTGCTATAAAAGTTATCTTTCAGTTTAAGTCAACATGGGACAGGATGTCTACAGTATGGGACTCTCTGTGTTTTGTAAATGTTTTATTGTTTTATGACTTTCAAGATCTGCAAACATCTGAGAGATATGTATTTTTCACAGGGATATGATAACATTTTTAGATTTTGACAAAGGGGGGTAGCTTGAGAAATGAAGTCAGGTGACAAAAAGTGATGTCATCCAAGCTAACCCAGCAGTAATATTTGATATTAATTTAAGAACTCTCTCAAAGAGAGAGAGACTGTGCATTTTGTATTTTGACTTTGACCTAAAAAGAACATCCACTCATCACCATCATTTGCACTTGCCTTGCTGTAAGTAAGTTTTTAGAGCATAGTAACTCTTTTAGATTCAGATAAGAATATAGTAAAGTATAGCTTAGCTGTTTTCTTTATTTAGTTGAAACTGTCCTGCAATGTTGTTTTAAATATTTCCTGTGATTTTCAACTCTGTTGTAACTGATTACCTACTGAGTATTCTCTTGTTCGTTTACTGTTTATATATTATTAAATATATTTAAACCTATCTTTGTGGCTGATATCTGTGAAACATATTTAAGCTCTTAGAGTACTTGCATGTCTATTTGGTGACACTGTACAGACCACTCCTAAACAGCCTTGCGCTTGGTCAGACTACCATTTGGATTATTAGTAACATTACACAGTAGGATTGGACACTCTTTGTTAAGGGCCTTAGAGCAGCTGATAAAGAGCTGGCTGGTGGCAGCTCACCTTATAGTCTGGACAGAAGGAGCATAGCTAATAAACCTGTGTCAGCCTTTGCCAGGTGGGTGTGCTTTTATATCAATCAAATCTCAATGTGTATGTGTGTGTGTCAGCTACTTGGCAAGGACACAAAGCACTGGTTGGACAGATAGCATGCTGGAGGTTTTGGCTTAGCCACTCAGCTGAGATCTCAACCCTATAGCTGTGCAAGTGGGGAGTCTTATTGGGGATCTGGAGAAAGAGGGAGAAAACAGCCCCAGACTGGCTGTGGTCTCTGTGTGCTCTTATGGGAAATTGCACTTTACTGTGTGTGTACTTGTCATTCTCCTAGTGTGTACATTCTCCACTTTTGTCAGTGGTAAGGATTGAAGGTCCTTGATTACTGGGCCAGTGCTAGGGTGTCACACATATATTTACGATGATCGTGGTTACGCTGCTCTAGGAATAAACCATAAAGTAGGTATCAATTTATCTCATGTTTTTTAAATGTATTTTTCAGAAAATCATCTGAAATGTAAGATGTTTGTAAGCTGCTAGAGGTGTGACATTCAAGACCACATAGGTGTTACTGAATTAATTTCTCCAAATGTTTTGAGTTTTTAATACAGTGACAGGAACAGACCCTATTCCTAAGTCAGGGAATGAACAGATTCCATGACATTAACATTACTACAGTCTTTTATATAGCTAAGAGTGCTCTTCTAACTGCATTGTACTCATAACTGCCTCCCTCTGCATTTCATACAGGGTTACTTGTACTGGTAGCATATTTAAAGGACAACAATGGGATTCTATTTGTAAATCCTCAACTTCTCTGTCCTTTTTCTCCCTAGTTACAGTCCCTGCTATAACTAAACAGTAATAGAGTATTTAAAATATTTTAAATCAACTGTTTCTGTCCACTGTAACAGTACCTTACCGTACTGTGGTGGTTTCACTTTACAAAAACTTTTATCCTGACCTGGAAAAAGCTTACTGCAGTTTCCAGTTCATTCATGTCATCAATGCCAATGAATACAGGTAGATTTCTGGTGAGTTCCCTCCCCAAACTGATATACCCATAACCATCCTAAAAACCCACCCATGCTGTGTTGTCACAGCTCCCTGGTCCTTCCCCTACCCATACAGAAAGTAAAGGCTAGAACAAGGAATTAATAAATGAGTCAACTCTCCTGATGTGAGCTATCAATCACAGCATGTAACAGCTCAAATTACCCTCAGCACTTTCACAGCTAGGGAAGTAAGGTATGAAGAGGGATGGGAGATGAGTTGAATTAGTAGAATTTAGGCTTCACAAAAGACTGCAATGTACCTGTTCTAAAAAGAAGCAGCTGTAAAAAGCACTTTAAAAGTCTGTTCTGTGCCACTTATACTGTGTTTTAAGTAGTCATTGAAAGGCATGAAATGTTACTTAAAACTGACTGAAAGACAGCAAGTGTATGCATGTAAAATCAATGTAGTGACAGGAGCTTTAGGAAGAAAGAGACCTGCATGATATAATTATTTACACACAAGCACTGCACTGTGGGAAACCTAGGGGCAGACTAAACAATCAGGATCACATTTCATGCCTTTCAATGACTCATAGTGTCTTTTTTAGGCAAGGCTCAAATGATAAACCACCACCGTAAATAGCACAAGTAACCAAAAACTGAGGGTAATGCTACACAACGCCAGAAGTCTAAACCTCAAAATGCATGCACTCGAGGCACTCCTCAGTACAGAGAACATCGATATCTGTGCAGTAACAGAAACCTGGTTTAAGGCTCCAGAGAGTACCCCAGCACTACCAGGCTATAACTCATACCATACATTTCGGCCACAGAACCTGGACCGAAACAAAAAAAGGTGGGGGTGTATCTATATTCATCAAGGATACCCACACCTCCAGGTTAGTGGCACAGCACAATGCCTCAGAGATCATCCATGTGCATCTAACAATGGGCAAAACTGCTATTCAAATTGTAGCTTGCTACAGATCACCCACCATGACCCAGGACCCCCATTCCACATTTCTGTAGACACTGGAAATATGAAGGTCCTACCAAATGCCCTATACTGGGTGATTGCAATTACCCAAACATTAACTGGGAGAACTACTCAAGTACTAACTCCCTTGCCCAACACTTCCTAGAATTTATAAACTCGAACACCCTGGATAAACTGGTCAACACCCCCACCAGAGGTGACAACATATTGGACCTGGTCATCACCAACATGAGTGACCGGTGTTCTACACCGGAGGTCAGACCCTCATTTGTTAGATCAGACCATAGACTACTCACTCTGGATATCCACATTCCGCCCCCACCCCCAATCAAGGAAATCACTGTGAAAAACTTTTCAAAAGCAAACTTCACGTTACTTAAGACCGAGGTGGAAAGGTTCACAGCCCCCATGCTAAAGGACAATGCTGCCCAGCTGCTGAATCCCTTACAAAGGCACTCTACGAGCACCTACAAGAATGCATGAATCGTGCTATCCCAAGCAAAACCAAGACTCACTCATCCAAGAAAAGGAAACCAGTCTGGTGGATCCCTGCCATAAACAAGCTATACAATAGAAGGAGGAAACTATTACAGAAAAGAGGAAAATCCCAAGAAGGAAAGACATCCCTTATCAGTATCAGCAAGAAACTATGATCCATCATAAAATCATCCAAGGTTAGCTTCGAAAGAAAAATTGCCAAGGACTCCAAAGATAACCACAAAGCATTCTTTAGCTATGTCAAGAACCTAAGTGGAAACTCTCAGATCGGCTCTGAGTTAGTGCAGAATGGCACAAAATACACTGAACCGACTGATATTGCGAACATTCTGGCAGACAGGTTTAGTGCAAACTTCACCCCCCACTCACCCCCTAAAGGGCCCATAACCATACCAGAAGAATGTAGTGCCCCAGCAATCACTGACACACAGGTTAAAACAGCCCTATCCAAAGCCAAAAATACAGCTTCAATGGGACCAGACGGTGTCCCAGGCTGTGTCTTACACGAGCTCCAAAATGAACTAACCCCTCACCTAAACACACTGTTCAAACTCAGCCTCTCTACAGGCTACATACCCATAGAGTGGCGCACAGCAACAGTTATACTGCTCCACAAAGGTGGAGCCACAATGGACCCCAGGAACAATTGCCCTATAAGCCTGACTAGCCTGGTCTGCAAGGCTATGGAGTGCATCATCATGGAATTAATTAACAGAGACACTGGGAACCTTCAAACATTGGACCCTACCCAGTTTGGCTTTGCTAAAGGCAGATCAAGCTTCCTAAACCTAGTAGACTTCTTTGAGACAGTTACCAAGGCTTTAGACGAGGAGGTCCACACAGCCTACCTAGACCTCGCAAAGGCTTTCAACACTATTCCCCATTCTGGTATTATAGACAAGCTCACCAGCCTGAACATAATCCCCTACATCATGAGATGGGCTGCCAGTTGGCTCATGAATAGAACCCACACGGTGAGAGTTACAGGCTCTAGGTCCGACTTTAAACCAGTTACAAGTAGCATTCCCCAGGGCTCAGTCCTGGGACCCCTCCTGTTCAGTATATACTTCTCAGAGGTACAGGCAATCACAGGAGGACTATGGCTAACCAAGTTCCCAGACTACTGCAAACTGGGGGCCATAATTGACTCTCCAGCTGATACAGACATCCTCCAGAAGGGTCTCACTGAGATGGATACCTGGTGTCAAAATCATGGCCTCAAGCTAAATGCCAAAAAGTGCATAGTCATCCCCTTTGGAAAAAACAAAGTACCCATGAACTACCACATACATGGTAGTCCCCTAAATACAGAAAATGTAATAAGGTATCTGGAGACCCAAGTAGATAGTAATCTCTCCTTTGATAATCATATTGCCAAGGTGGTTAGAAAATCCTTCAAAGTGGCCCACCTAATCATAAAAGGGTTCGCATCTAGAACAAAAGAGGTTATTGTGCCCCTCTACTCATCACTAATCAGACCCATCATAGAGTACAACACCCTATTTGGGATGTACCTTACAAGACACCTGCAACAGCTGGAAAGACCACAGACATACCTCATCAAGAGGATTACTGGCCTCAAACATATGCCCTATGCAGCCTGACTGAAGAAACTCCAGCTGCACTCGGTTGCATACCGCTTACTCAGAGGTGATCTCTGCCTGACATACAAGGCCATGTCCAACCCAGAATTGATGGACATGCTCCCCCTAAAAAAAACAAATCCCCAAGGGCCACACGGTCTAGGGATCTAAACCTCACCATAACAATAAATAGGATGTGCTGGAGGGATAGATTCCTGTTCCAGAGACTCCCCGCGCTTTGGAACAGGATTCCAATCTACATTAGGCAGATCCCCTCACTAACACTCTTCAAGAGAAACCTTGACGAGTGGATGGAAAACAGAAAATTTACCCCGGGGATCACTGCAGTGGCTCTGCTGGACAGAGGCACAGAGAACTAATGGCTCTGCTGGACCAAGGCACAGGGAACTAATCTAAGGGGGCGGTGAAAACCAACACATTCTGGCTAGGGTTATAGATGCCCTTGGGCAGATAGCCTAGTACTTACCTATGAACCTATGCTAGACCCCATGTGATCATACTCAGAAATTAAGTATAAAAATATTTAAAAACCTGTACATAGTCTCAGAGTTGTGTTAAAATGTAGAAAACACCAAACCATGATGAAATAAGCATGTGTTTTGAGTCTGTGGATGTGGTTCTGAAGCATGTATTTTGAGTCTGTGGATGTGGTTCTGCTTTAAGTACAGTTGTAAATTCTATTTTACTAGTCCTGTTGCTCCTACTTCTATTGAAATTGTCTAGGTATCTTTCTTCCATATTAATCTGATTTCTCCTTGCAAATGCTGGTATTTTATGGCTTTGTTTCTCTCTGTAAGAAAGACACTAATTGCTGGATGTAGCAATTGATTAAAGCTACTTTTGTCTTTGTTTTTTTTGTTGTCCATGGACTACATACAATGTCTGGTTTTCTTATGTATGTTTTTCTATGTGTAGGTATTGGGTGATCCTATTCCTGCATCAAATCTTAGTCAAGTGATGTTCTAGATTTCTTGACATGCCATTATATTAGTAAACTTTCCAAATTGTATTTCCTTTTCTCCTGTTTATTTTCTTTATATACTTTCTTTTGTTTTTTGGCACTTTCATTTATTGCCAAATTCTTGTTTACTTCTGATTTGATTTCCATTCTGTCTCTCTTTTGAAATGCTTCTGCTAAACTAAGCAAAGATGCCATCTTAGACTTCTCTTTATGCTTTAGAACATTTACTATGATTGGATCTGATGAGATCAGTTAATACGTATGCACGCAGTGCCACAATTGCAAACCTAAAGGTGTTGTAAATTTCAAAAAGGCCCAAACCTTCTTCAAAGGGAGGAATGCCTAATCTTGGTATGCACTGTTTTTTTATGTATCATTTGATAAGCATGAAGCATTTGTCTTGTTTTCGTGTCAGTTGATGCATTGCTGTTTGTGGCCAGTCAAGCACATCAAAGTTTTAAGTCAGACCACAAAGAGCAAAGATTTATAGCTTGGACTTTAGGGTCTCTATTAGAACACTGAACATTCAAAATGTCGAGTGTTCTAATATCGAACCCTAGAAATCGAAAAAAAAAAAAACATCGAACATTCGGAACAGCGAATTATTTCCTAGGGAAAAAATTTGCTGTTCCAAAACACATACACACAACACAAGCACACCAAACAAACAGCAATCCACACACATACACCTAAACTATAACACCTAACCCTACAGTTAACTATACAAACACCACTAACTATCCACTTACCTTAACCCAAACCCTAACCCTAAGGTCCGTCACTATCGCACAGTCACTTCACCTGTGTCCTAACTCTAACTCACCTAACCCACCCTAACCCACATGTCCACACAATCGCACACTTACCTGACCCGCGCCCTAACCCTAACTCACCTAACCCGCCCTAACCCACACATCCACACAATCGCACACTTACCTGAACCCGACCCATAACTTTCCACCAGAGCGCTGAAAATACCAAAGCAACAGAAACGGACAACCAAATTCTTTCCCTAGGAAAGAATTCAGTTTCCTGTTACTTCGATATTTTCAGCATTCGCTGAAAACGGGTTGATATTAGAACACCCGACATTTCGAATGTTCTAATATAGACCCAGACTTTATTAGTAATTATCAAGGCAGTTTTCAATAGGCACCAGGCTATAACATTATCAGACTGGACAGAGTAAAAAAAAAAGCTGGTGGTGTCACAGCTTTATACAAAAGAACACTAGATATCTCCTTTTCCCCCATACCTGCCAACTTTCTCTAATTTAGAAATCCAACTAACCATGCTGAAACTAGACACTGACAAAACAGTCACAATCATAGATATAAATATAGATATGGATATAGATATAGATGTAGATAATCACACACACATATACACTTCAAGTTAGAATGCTAAAACACTGGAAGATATCCCCTGCTCTGTGCCACCTCAAAAATATCTTTAATGAAACCATAATATTGGATGTTGTTAAAATACACTGGTAAACCATACATTCTGAAAATCTAGCCAGTAGCATGCACCTGTATAACTTTACCCAATATATAACTACACCAACTAGGTACTACAAAGCCACTGCCAGACAATCAACCCTCAACTGGATCCTAAAATCCTCTCCAAATAAAATCTCATCCCTCTCCCTCACTCTGTTAGACAGCCTAAGTGATCCCTTACCCATCTGCACCATAAGACACCTTAACAACGACAGCAAAATGCATTATTACAGCCTAGTAGAAAATGTATTACTTTTTACAAAGACACTTTTATAAATACAGTACATCTAATTAATAGTGCATCGCTAAAGCCTCTCTCCATAGATGACATTGTTGCTGAGTTACTTAAAATAATCCTAAGTGTCCTAAATACATTATCCACCCCCCAGAAGAAAAACAGCCAAAGGCAACACTGTCCCATGGCTGTCATTAGTAACTGCAGAACTCATGAAACAAATAAACAAAGCCTGGAAGGTCTTGACAAAAAATTAAACAGCTCCTAGATTACTAGCATATAGACAACTAAGAAACCTAACAAAACAACTTATCAGCAAAGATAAGAAAACCTATTACTCAACCAATCAAAACACACACACACTAATAATCCAAAATTATTCTGGGCCTCGATCAATAAACTGTTGAATCCAGGACAAGTTACACAGCTAATACAAAACACACAGGAATGAAATGATACCATAACCACCCAATTCAATACCCACTTTATGCAGACAATACTGTTAATATCCAACAAACTGACTAATCAAGCTGTTGATGTCCCTAAATAATTAAATAACCTCCTTCAACATTTCTCCTTCCCACTCCCTTATCAGCCTCAACAAAAAGTTAAGATCCCTCATCAAATCCTCTAAAGCTAGCTATGAAAACAGAATTGCAGCAGATAGTAAAGACAATCACAAGGCCTTCTATAGTTATGTAAAGAATCTCCATGGCAATACCTAGATTTGCTCTGAGCTACTGCACAATGGTACCTCCTATACTGAGCCAACAGATATTGCCAATATACTGACTGACAGATTCAGTGCCAACTTTACCACTCTCTCCCCCCCAAAAGACCAGTCACAATACCAGTAGATTGCCAGGCACTCAGTATTACTGCTGCACAGGTTAAAATAGCACTGTCCAAGGCCAAGAATACAGCTTCTATGGGACCTGATAATATCTCTAGCTGTGTTCTACATGAACTACAGAGTGAACTGGCACCGCACCTGTGTGCCCTGTTCAATCACAAACTCACCACAGGCTGTGTCCCTACCAAATGGTGCACTGCTACAGTCATCCCTCTCCACAAAGGAGGAGCAACTACAGACCCTGGGAACTATCGCCCCATTAGCCTGTCGAGTCTGATATGCAAAACTATGGAACACATCATCATGGACCTAATAAACAAGGATATAGGGAATCACCAAACTCTGGATCCCACACAGTTTGGTTTTGTGAAGGGTAGATAATGCCTGCTCAACTTGGTTGACTTCTTTGAGTCAGTCACCAGAGCTGTGGATGAAGGCAAGGTGGTTCATACAGCCTACCTTGATCTGGCCAAGGCCTTTGATACCATTCCCTACTCAGGAATCATAGAAAAACTCACTAAGCTAGGCATCAACCCCTATATCACTAGTTGGATTGCAAACTGGCTCACAGGTAGAACCAACAGTGTGAACATAGCTGACTCCAAGTCAGACTGTCGACCAGTCACAAATGGAGTCCCACAGGGTTTGGTCCTGGGTCCTCTCCTGTTTGGTATCTACTTGTCTGAAGTCCAGGCCAACACAAAGGGACTCTGGCTGACAAAGTTCGCAGATGATTGCAAGTTGGGAGCTATTATTAACTCCCCAAGTGATGCTGACATCCTATAGAATGGCCTCACTGAGACCAACAACTGGTGTCAGAACCATGACCTTAAGCTCAATGCCAAAAAATGTGTCATCATCCCCTTTGGGAAAAACACGGTTCCCATGAATTACCACATCAGTGGTAGCCCACTGAACACGGAAGGCATTATAAGAGATCTGGGAACACAAGTTGACAGCAACCTCTCCTTCGACCACCACATTGCCACTGTGGTCAGAAAGTCCTTCTATGTGGCACATCTCATTACTAAGGGTTATGCATCCAGGAAGAAAGAGGCCATTGTCTCCCTCTACTCTTCCCTCATTAGGCCAATCATTGAGTACAATGCCCCATTTGGCATGTACCTCACTAAACACCTGCAACAACTGGAGAGGCCACAAAAGTACCTCAGAAAGAGGATCCTAGGCCTTAAACACTTGTCCTATTTGGACAGACTCAAAAAAACACCAACTATTCTCTGTCTCATATCCCCTACTTAGAGGCAATCTCTGCTTGACTTACAAAGCCATGTCTGACCCAGCTCTGTTAGAAATGCTACATCTAAAGAAATCCCAATCCCTCCACACCACATGCTCCAGAGACCTCATACTCATTACCACAATCAACAGAACATGCTGGAGGGACGGGTTCATAACCCAGAGACTGCCTATGCTACGGAATAGACTTCCCATACATGTCAAGCAGAGCACCTCACTGGCCCTCTTCAAGAGAAATCTTGATGAGTGGATAGGAAATAGAAAATTCACCCCAGGGATCACTCCAGTGGCTCTACTCGACAGAAGCACTGGAAACTAAGGTCAGGTGGCATGATGCCAGGGTAATTTTATGGGCTAGGCTTGTAAAGGCTCCAGGGCCATTAGCCTAGTACGCACCTATTAACCTATGAACCTATGAGCTAGATCCCACAGATATCATCAAAAATAGCTCAAAATTTTCTAGCCTACAACTGCCCTGACTATCCACCTGGCAAATATCTTAAAATAGCAGCTGAAGACATTGCAAATCCAGTCTCAGTTCTGATTAAATGATCCATATCTAAAAATAAAGTCCCCTCACTATGGAAAAAAACATTCATTATTTTACTGGCTACTGGAAGAATCAATAAAGATCTTTCAAATTATAGGTAAATTCCCATGTTATCTCCCCACAAACATATTAGAAAAATGTATTTGTATGCAACTTCTCTGCTGTCTAATAAATACCCATCTTCTGCCTCCAACCCAGTACAGCTCCCGCCCTCATTACAGCACAACCATGCTTTAATGAATTTGGTTAATTCTGTCAACACTCACAGAAATGTAAGAAACCTGGCCTTTACCAGCTTCTTAAACTTATCACCAGAAACTCTTACGTAAACTCATATCCATAGGGCTCTCCAGCTCTTTACTGTAGTGGTTTCACAGCTACCTCTCAAACAAAGGACAAGCAGTGAAATGTAAACAAGATTTCTCCACCTCCTTACCAGTAATTATTGTGTCCCACAAGCATCTGTACTAGGCCCCATACTTTTCAACATACTCATCAATGACCTCTATATTGCTACAAAAAAATGTTACCCTACTTCAATATGCTAATGACTTGATTCTAATCCCAAAATCTTTCTAAACCCCAAGACCTTACATAGCAATCCTTATCAATTGAAACATGGCTAAATAATTCACAACTATTTCTAAACCCTAAAAACACAAAAGTACTGCTCTTTGCCCCTACATTTCTGCCAAAACATCACTGTTCACTATTGTCCCGGTCCCTTCAATAAACACATCATACCAAATGACATTTGACGACCTTTATTGAATTTCATAACATAGCTTTGTTCACCAAATTCATCATTTACAACTATTCATAATATAATTGATTCTAAACACAGCATAACATACTTGTAATGTTAATCAGAGCAGCGTACCTACTCATCCTGCCCCAGTAAGCAGTGTCCATACCTCTGCTCACTTACTTTACTTATGAAGCAGTGTCCCATGTCACTTTATACACCATTCATTAAGTTACCTTCCACCAAATAAGCAGCATCCTTACCTCAGCTTGCTTATCTATTCAGCAAGCTTCCTACAACTACTCATTTTCCTTTCCCCAGATCCTTGAAATGAACATTCAGACACCAGAGGGGGGACAGAAGGGGGCAAGCCTATCCCTCTTCTCCACCTACCCCCACTGATAAATAGCCCTAATCTCCCTAACCCACCAACAAAAAGAGGGAGGGTGGGTGGGTAGCAAGTTCAAACCAAAATGTGCTTGCTTAACCCAGCTACACTAGACTAAACCTCTTAAGCCCCTCCCCATCCCTATCTCATTTCCTCCCAACCATCCTTGCCTCCACTTAACCCTTTCACCTTCCCAACCCACTTAACTCCCCCTAATAACAACCTAACCCCCCATGAAGATGTCCCGGGACAACTTGGTTTGTTGCCAAACTTCATTTGTCCCAGTCCCCTTCAATAAACACATCACACCAAATGACATTTGACGACCTTTATTCAATTTCATAACATAGTTTTTTGTTCACCAAATTATCAATTACAACTATTCACAATACAATTGATTCTAAACACAGCATAACATTCTTGTAATGTTAATCAGGGCAGCATACCTACTCACCCTGCCCAACAAGCAGGGTCCATACCTCTGCTAGCGTACTTTACTTATGAAGCAGCATCCCATCTCACTTCATGAAGCAGCATCCCATCTCACTTCATACACCATTCATTAAATTATCTTCCACCAAATAAGCAGCATCCTTACCTCAGCTTGCTTATCTATTCAGCAAGCTTCCTCCAACTACTCATTTTCCTTTCCCCAGATCCTTGAAATGAACATCCAGACACCAGAGGGAGAAGAAAAGAGGGCAAGTCTATCCCTCTTCTCCACCAACCAGCCTGACCAGGCTATTTCCCCTCCCTTCTACCCAAAATTGTTCAACCCACTACTTCCCATAAAGGGAAGGGTCAAGCCAAACATCATTCGGTGTACCCATCATCTGTAAAGCACCTGAGAATCCCGTCATAAACCCACATTGCCATACCATCACTGAAACACACTCTAATGAAACTAAATAAAGCAGAATTACCGTGACCCCACTGTACCACCGGAACATCCACACCAAGAGAATACATACACTTTTAGCCTACTTCCTTCAAAGCTGAAATCACGACTTAACCTGAACGGATTGACAACCTATAACCACAAAAAACACAAACTATAACCCCTTGAACTCATATCGACACCCAGTCAAAACAACTAGTATCAAGTCTCACACCCAGGACCCTGTCAACTGTAGCATGTCACCTTAGCCCACGAACTACCCAGTTCTGGATGTGCAACAACTCAATTACCGTAGGGAATAGTCTAACTCCAAAACTTTAATGTCTTAACCTTAGATGGCAGAAAACCAGTACCCCTTGACCTAGTTCCTGAAAACTCACCTATACTCAGCAATGAAGTACTCTATGTGCCCAGCCATAAACACCCCCAATTCACTCATTACCAAACCATCTTAACCCCTGTTTGTCCCTGGCTTTTCCCCTCAAAAGCTCTCTTTCCTTATGTTACCTATACCAATAGTAGGTAATTAAGACCTGTCCTACAGCTGCCCTATCCTGCAACCAAGCTTCCTTTAAACCAGTCTTCCTTTAAACCTTCTAACTCCCCTGTACCAACACACCCAGTTTCTAAAACTACCTCAACACAGCCACCTACCTACCTACCATGCTTCCTAAAACCCTATCTACAAAATTCACTTGAACCCCAAGTGAAATGATCCTTGTGCTAATCTGTAAAACCTTAACCTGGTATGTAACGTTAACACTAGCTACTCAAGGGACAAATTTGTCACCCCAAAGATACCACCCATTAGGAACAAACTCCAGCATCCTGCCAAACACCTCATTGGCCCTTCCCCCACATACGGTTCAAACAACTGGATGAGTGAATACGACCACCCTAGGTTCCAAGAAAGTAAGGATTGAACTTCACTGACTTGCAAGAGCCCTAGGGATGTAGCCTAATAAGTTCCTGTGCTCCTATGAATGTCATGACTCTACTCATCCTGTGGGATCCCCACACTCTCCATAAACCATCCCCAACAGTTTTCGCTTGGCCTCCCTACCTACCTCTTCCATACTTGCCCCCTAATCAACGCAATAATCAGCTCCCACTAATTAAACACAGAGCTTTAACATGCCTTACTAAGGTGATTACTCAGACCCTCCTTGTGCCCCATTCCAGTGGCAAGAACATCCATCCTATCAAAACCATCACCTTTCAAATCCCTTTTTCAAGCCACCGCATGATGCCTTCTGCACTTCAGCAATCTGCAAAGAAAAGAAAAAACAATAAATTCTATGTGCGCACATACCAATAATTACTTAACATGGAGGCACTGACAAGGACTCCTGCCACCCCATCAAGTGTTTACCAAACTCTGCACCAAAGTATGGCACCAGCCCCCCCCTTTTGTTTTATATATACTATGACTCATATCCCCTTGAACAAGAGTGATAAGTGCTACTCAAAGAAAAGAGCTGAACTTGTCTTGTTTGTAACCATCCCCGAGCCAGTAGCCTAATAACTTCCTATGATACTAAGTGCTGTGACTCCACTCCACCTACCTGAACCCCGTCCACATTGATGTGCCTTAATAAGCACTAAATAAAATGCATTACCTGTAACCTCATCAAGCCCACTGCAGGAACCCAAACTCTTACCTATGACCAATGGCCGTTGCTCCCATTTACGATTGAATGCAAATGCCCAAAACAGGGACAACTTTCAACGTTAATCTAAAATACTGAACGGTTAATAGAACAAATTGTACACTCAATTAACCCTGAGATCAAAAACTCAACTGCCTATCCTTCTCGGACTAGCAGTGTAAATCCTCTACCAAAACTCAACAACTTTGAAATCCACTTGCTTCCGTCAGTAACTGTTGCCCACTTGTGCTCCCCATGTGTAACCTCCACAATGGCCACTGCTTCCATCATCTGTGAATTCACTGTGTATCACCACAACTGGTACTCAGCACACCACCATCTACAAAGAAAAGGAGAAAAGTAAACCCTCTAATATGTAATGAGAAGGCTCCACCTTATACCCACCTATTCCAAATTACAGCCGCAGCATTCCAAGACCCCATCTGCAAGAAAGAAAGAGACATGTAAATCATTCAAAACACATAACACACATTCCAAGACATCTTCAAGGACAACCTATCCTGCCAACCTGGGAAGGAATACACCACCACCACTCACATCTATGACAAAGCAGCCATAACTGAAACTATGCTTCCAATGACCCTATCAAATACCCAAGATAAATTTAGCTACCAGTCGAGTATGTTAAAACTAAACCCCACACATGAAGGGACCTATCAATATCCACAACCCGGGTAACCTTGCGATTCCAGACCACATCCATTAGTGCCCTGTATAAGCCAAGCTAACTTATATTGTAAAGCCATCTGCCTAGCTCTTAACCTTCCATCTCCAAATGAGGCACACTAACCAAAATAATGTGGAACAAATGGACACAATGCAGAAAACCTAATAATAGCTGTTAACACACACGTGTGTGAGGGATGTTGTTTTCACTGTTGAACTTTTGATAGCATGCTGTTTTATGTAAACAGGAGCAAGTCTGAATGATGTTATGAGGAGTTACTTATAGTCCCCAAAACTAGAAATGAATAGCTAGGAGTTATTTATTTAGCTAGCTTTTTTTTTTTTAATTTATTTAGACATTCATTCTTTTATTTATGTTTGTTATTTGGATGTGTAGCCAGGCATTATTTTGGGAAAATGTTTGCTTTATGACCCTTAATAATAACATTGATATAACTGAAATGTTGGACTCACTTTAATCTTTATATGTACATTCTTAGACATCTATTATTGTTATACAGCTCAGATTGAAGTGATGAAAAAAATTAACCTATGCATATTGAATTTATGGACTAAAGAAAGTCAAGAAACAATTCATTAATTTGTAGAAAAAAAGAACATCTGTAACTATGCAACTCACTTTGAATGTGAACTAAAACTAAGGATAACAAAATAGTTAGAACAATCAAAAATAGCAGTAAATTATTCTATATTTCTTAGTTACTCAACACGGATTTTTTTCCAGTAAATGTGAAAGTCTATTAAAATACAACAATATCAACAAACATTGATTACAGAATAAAGTTGATAGAAACAAACAGAAAATCTTAAGCTCTATTAGTTGAAGAAACAAACAAAAAATAATATCATAACTCAGACACACATGGCATAACCCATAATATGAAAATACACAATTTTTAAACTTTAAAATATTATGACAGGAGTAGAATGTTAAACAAAAGGAGTTTAACTCCTTAAAATTATTTTGGTTAGAACCTAAGTGTTTGTGTACACAAGTAATAAATGTTTTGCTCCAACCATTTTTTGATTCATCCAAAAGTTGGAGATAGTAGCAAGGGTAGAGACCACAACTATTCTAATAGCCATCCATAGGTTATTGTCAATTAAGCAACTACACAAGGAATTATTTTTTTTTTGCCATATGTTAACAATGTCATTCTGGAAGTAAAAAAGTATTCCATTCCTTTACTTAACTTTCATGAGCTAAGAGATAAATGCTCCACATGTAAGAGGGAAATAAGAAACCATATCTGTATCCAGAAAACAATCAAGTACTACTGTATATCATTTCATCTCTACCATAGTAAAAATTGGCTGCAGTCTTCAGGCAGCTCATTGAAAGTGCTGTCATAAAAACATAACCTTATCTACTTACTTATCAGAATAACTGTTCAGGTGACACACTGGATTAAATAAATATTCTGATCCAATCATATGACTGGGGGAGAAAAAACAACTATTAGTAATAATTACTTTACAGCTGTCTGTTGCAGATAGATTTTCACTGATGTACCACATCTGTACTGCAAACTTTTATGAAGCTATTGTAATATATGGTGAACAGAAGTCTCAATGACAGAAAAAACACTTAGAAAACAGGAAAGGATTGTGTTGCTGTCAGAGCATGAAATGCCCAAACTCCCTCCATTGTACCCACAGGTCCTCTCGGATGCAAATCCTCCATCCAGTAGTTCACTCCAAGCAACCACCATGGTTCAAGCCAGAACACAACCCAAACATCCGAGGGAAACACCAGGCCTGTGTGACCACCACCAATGGCTACAGGTAAGCCTGCAAACTGCCACCGCCATCATAATTAAGCCACAAACTCAACTACTCACAACCCATAACCTCCCTGCCATCCAGAAAATGCCCTTCCCTAGCCAACCTCAAGGCCCACACTCAACCAACGAACCATCATCCTAACTTAGCCCAAGAAATCTTACGTCATTTATTAGGATCCTTTTTTTTTTTTTTTTACAAAAATTCCAAAGGAATTCACCCTAAGGACCCAACATGTACCAGACAGGAAAATAACCACCAATACAAGCCCCAGTTCCACCCCAGTCATGCCAACCACCCTGGAAGCGATCACCGACACAAGGGCACAGCCCCGATGCAAGCCTCCCCAGCACAGTATCGTTCACAAACCAGCCCAAAAGCAAAATACCAGTGAAACACTCAGGGCTAGGCAATAACATGGCCTCAAGAAAATAAACTATCTGTGGGCTCGCAAATTCCGCCAACCTGAAGCAAACAGTGAAACATGCCATCAAAGAAGAACAAAGGGTCATTATGGTAAGCGTGTTTCACATATTTTCCATTTGTTTGTTTTTTTTAATCCCTGGAAAACCTCACCCTTATATTAGAAGAAATCAGTGACACCAGCCAACCACCCGTCCGCAACCAAAGCCAGCCAAAAATTAAATAATTAAATGAATGACAAATAAATAATTTATCCCGCACCACAAGTCATCCAAGGCCTACCTGCACCAGACCAGCCCCAAGTCGTCATGGACGTGTCCCCTGCAGTAGCAAGTTCATGCCAAAATGTGCTTGCTTAACCCAGCTACACTAGACAAAACCTCTTAAGCCTCTCCCCATCCCTATCTCATTTCCTCCCAACCATCCCTTCCTCCACTTATCCCTTTCACCTCCCCAACCCACTTAACTCCCCCTAATAACAACCTAACCCCCCCCATGAAGATGTCCCGGGACAACTTGGTTTGTTGCCAAACTTCATTTGTCTCTGCCAACAACACCAAAATAGAATATGCAAACCATAGAAAATTACTGGGTGTCATCACAGATGACCAATTGAAATTTGACCACCATGTATCACACATGGGTAAAAAAAGCTCATCAAAAACAAGGTACATTACACGGACTAAAAAGTTACCTCACTGACATAGCCAGAAGAGACATGACCTCGACATTCAAAGATGGCTGCCATTCTGTAAACACTGCTGACCTGCAGCTCCTCAATAAACCTGAGAAAAATCTGTAACCTGAGTCGATACCAAGAGGTTTGAACATCAAATTAAAGTCAAAAAAGATGCATCTACACTTAACTAATCTATAATCAGGAAAAAAAGTGGAAAAAAAAGTCTTTATCTATCAGGATTCCAAGTGATTAGCTAGCTCTGAAGAGAGAAATAAACAAAGGACTGTCTGCATTCTTCATTTTACCTGTCAGCTTGGGGAAAGGAAAATGTCACAAGAAGGAAAAAGCATGGAAACAACTACTACCAAAACAAAGCTGTCGGAATTACAGTCACCAGTAAAGGATGGGAGTGCGAAAAAACAAAGAATTACTAGACAGCGGGAACAACAGAAACCAGAGACTAGATCTAAAACTGATCAGCCACTGAACATGGACGATATCAAACATGCTTTATTGCCTATACAAGAAGCTTTAAAGGACCTGACTGCTCAAATACAAACTTTTGGAGTTTTATGTAATTAGTTGCTGCAGAGAATGGACAAAACAGAGGCTAGAATTTCAGAAACCAAGGACAAAATAGACTTGCTGGAGAAGAAAACAAAGGTACATGATGTGGAGTTACAAGCCATGCAAAGTAAACTTATTGATTTAGAAGCGAGGTCTAGAAGAAATAATATTATTATTAGAGGGATCCCTGAAAACATTCAGTATGCAGTTAATACCAACTATAAAACAAATACTTGAAGTTTTGTTAAATGATGCTGATGGAGTGAAACAAATTGTTATCAAAAGGGCACACAGAGCACTGAGAGAGGTACAAGCTTCTAATATGCCTAAGCCTGTATATGCTAAGATATTGAACTTTCAAGATGTTAGCAAAATACTTTTTACTGCAAAAAAGAATGGTGGCTTTGTTATGTGGAAAAATAGTAAAATATTTCTGGCTCAGGATTTACCACTGCAAGTAAGGCAAGCTAGGCAGTCTTTATCTGCATACTGTAAATTTCTGATTGACAAGCAAATTAAATTCCAGATGAAATATCCTAATGTGCTTACATTTATGGTGGATGGGATTAAATATTCTGTTTCTACTAAAAATGAGGCAAAGGGAGTGTTTCTGAAGGTTTTTAAAGTTTTACCTGCATCAGAGGGCTGAAAGAAACTTCCGTTGAGACTGGCATGTTCCTGAGGTCAGATCCAGTATCTACTATACTTTGAGGCTTAGGTAATCCTTTGTTCCCTGCTTAAGTCATTTAGGCCTCTGTAAAAGCAATAAAACTGTTTGTTTGCGATAATCCGAGGGTCTGCTGGCCGTTTTCTGAACTTTTATGACCTCTATGAACTTTTTTCGTCGAGTGGTAAACAGGAAATCTCTTGAATGCAGCTGAGAGTGTGGATTTCGATGTACCACTTCCTGTGGTCCGGCTGCAAAAGCGGTCCCCCGTCGCGAGTATTACTGATGGTTTCCTGGTTTGAGAAGCTGAAAAGAACTGACATAATGTGTTAATGTTTTTTTTAACAAGTAAATAACATTAGAATATGTACGTGAAGCATATAATAACATCTGTTTTTCCTGTTTTTTTTTTTCCTTATGCTTATAGTGTTGAACCAAATTATATTTTTACAATATCTGCAGTGGGTGCAAGGTATAGCACTATATATATGAATATAAATAGGTAAATAGTGGCTATTGGGTGGTGTTAATCAGACAACTAATGTCAGTATAGTTAGGAACTAAAGCATGCAATTGCAAAACTTTGATAATTGGTAGTTGCAGGCACTGTGTATGGTACAGAATTATAATGTGGGATGCATTTATTTTTTTCTGTCTGTGGTTTTTTTTTTTTGTTTTCTTTTTTCTTTCTTTCTCTCTCTCAATAAAAGTGGTATATAAATAATGATTGTACCAAAAGAGGTATTTGGGGTAGGTATAAGTAGCTAGTTAATATATTAATTTTTTTTCTTTAAATGGTAATAATACCTTATAATAGAGATTTGCTTAATTAATAGTTGGAACATAAGCTGTAGAGCAATAGCAGTGTTTGTTAGGGAATGTTTAGTTTAGACTTTGTAGTAGCTAAGTTAGAATATATAGGTTGTAAGTTTAGGAAATGTTTTAAGTTTTATTACATGAAGCTTTTAAATATGTTTGTGTTTCTAACCTTGTTCATGTTTTTTTACATACCAGACCTATATAAGTCCTGGTCCAGAGGTAAAGTGGGTAGGCACTGGCTGGGGATGGGATGTAGGAAATGCTTCCAGATTATGTTTAGTATGCAGTTAATACATATCCATTGGATAATTTCCCTTTTATACTATTATTGGATAATTAGACCTGTCAATGTGGGAATTAGACTCATGGAACATTAAAGGGCTCCAGAACTTAAAGAAGAGGAAGCTGTTACTACACATATTGCTACAGGACAAAGCACTGTTTGCATTTTTACAAGAAACACACTTGTTAAATGATCAGTGGGATGATATTAGGAAAAAGAACTGGATTAGAGCGGTAGTGGCATCAGAAGGTAAGACAAACAGTGCTGGAGTAGCTATAATTATTAAAACTCAATACAAAGACAAGATTTTAGACTCTAAAGTGGATCAAAATGGGCAATGGTGTTGTGTTATTTTATCGGATAATGCGTTTGATAAACCTCTTTTACTTTTGAATATATATGCACCATGTAATGACCAACAAAGTTTCATAACATCATTATATCCAATCTTAACACAGTATGATGGTTATTATTTTATTGTGGGTGGGGATTGGAATACCTATCAAAATCCAAAGTTGGATAGGTCTTGTCCACAAAGAGCATTTAATAAGCAGGCCGGGATAGCATTAAATGACTTCAAGGAAAATTTTCAATTATATGACCCCTTTTGTTATGCACATAATATTAATAATGCAATTAAGTATACCTTTTATTCACCATGCCACAAAATGTGGTCTAGGATAGATTTTTTCTTGATATCCAAAGCATTAATTAATTTGGAACCAGTAGTGCTTATACATACTCAATATCTATCGGATCACTCAAAAATTTCGTTAAGGTTTTCTAAAGATTTAAAAGATACAAGAATGCATAGAGGTTATAATTGGTCGCTTAATCCCAATCTGTTAAATAAAAAGGATATAATAGATGGAATTGTAAAATATCTGAAAGGTTTAACAGATAGGATGAAGCTTCAGGAACATACTCCTGATATTGAATGGGCAGCAGCTAAATCTCAAATTAGAGGATTTCTTTTGCAAAAAGCCTCATATTATAAGAAAAGGCAAAACAATGATATTCAAAAATTAGAAACAAAAGTGAAGCTACTCGAGGAAGAACTGATTCAGAATTTTAATGCTCAAACAGAGAAGGAAATGTTGAAATGTCAAAGGGATCTCTTCTTGCTGCATAATAGTAGAGTAACACTTCAGGAGCATAGGTGTTTAGTGAAATATGCCAATAATGTTCAAATACCATCAAAAGCATTGGCAAAGATTATAAATCAATCGAAAACAACAGTACATATTTCAGAAATACAATGCAATGACACAGTGTATTCTAAAACTGAGGATATTATTGATATTTTCGAAAAAATCTATACCAAAGTTTATGAGGGTCAAATTGATAGGTCTATACATAAACAGAATAAAAGATTCTTGCAAAAAATTAATTTTCCAAAATTAGAAGAGAGTCTGCAAGGTGATCTGATTAAACCTATATCTTCAGAGGAAATAGTATATGTAATTCAACATATGAAAGTACATAAGTCACCAGGTCCTGATGGTTTGACAGTTGAATTTTATAAAGAGTTTGCTGATAGGTTTGGTAAAATATTGTCTCATGTATTTAACTACATAATCAGAAATAAAATTAGTGACCCTCACCTTAATGTGTCAAAAACAATCTTTATACATAAAGCTAATTCAGACCCCCAAAGTCTGGATAATTACAGGCCTATAGCATTAATAAATGTGGATATGAAAATTCTCACTACCATTATAGCATGTAGATTAAAAAAGATTATGATCTATTTAATTTCTAAGGAACAGGCTAGATTTATGGCAACTAGACGAACTAGTGATAACACACTTACACTACATAATATGATGATATATGCTAAACAAAACAACTCGAATATTTATGCCCTTATAATAGATGCTCAGAAAGCATTTGATAGAGTGGATATAAACTTTTTGTTTGATGTGTTGCCTTATTTCAATATGCCACAGGAATTTATTCAGATACTACAAATATTATATAGTAATCCATATACTACGTTATATATTAATAGGAGTTATTCTAAAAGAATACAGATTAAAAATGATACACGGCAGGGTTGCCCTTTGTCCCCTTATTGTTTAACCTTTATTTAGAACCTCTATTTTTATATATTAAGCAAAATTTGTATCATAATGCACCAATACTTTATAGGAATAAATTAGTAATGTCGGCATTTGCTGATGATCTTATTATTTATTGTACAACCCCAATTTCTGATAGTGAAAAGATATTAAATGTTATAAACGAATTTTCAGAAGTCTCTAATTACAAAATTAATTTGGAGAAAACTAGTATTTTCCCATTAAGAACCCCTAAACCTTTTTCATTAATGTCCCTGTTGGGGAAGATATCATGTAAAGAAAATATCAAATATTTGGGTATTAGCTTCTCTATGGATAATAAGGACTTTTATAGTAATAATATTAAACGAGTATGGGAACTAATAGTAGCTGATTGTGGCAGATGGAGGAATTTAAGACTACCGGTATTGGCAAAAGTATCAATAGTGAAAATGAATATATTACCACGAATGTTATATATTTTTAGGTCTGCTCAAGTATCAATTACAAAGACAGTATTTAAACAAATTCATAAAGATCTAGCTAAATTTATTTGGGAGCCAAAGAAAGCTAGAATATCGTATGAGAAATTAATGACCCCGAAGAGTAGAGGAGGACTTGAGTTACTGAATTTTGAAGTATACTATTTAATTGTGAATGCCAACAGGTGTTTAAGAATTGCTAATTACGAGGCAATTAGTACAAAGTGGATACCAACCTGGGTGGTCTTGAATTACAAGCATATTCTAGATCGGAACATAAATCCTAAAGCTTTACCCTTTTTGGATAAAACTAGTTTGATAAAGTATGGGATTATGGACCACTTAAAAACATATGTGTCATCTTTGCAAAATTTATTCCAATCAGTAGACTTGTTGCAATATATGTTGGTTTTTCAGCCTTTCCATAGGAATCCCAATTTTAAACTAAATAATCAGTTGATTGATCTTAGTAAATTCCCATTAATAGTTAATTTGACTCTGAATGATGTTTTTAATAAATTTCATTTATCGGCTTCGCAAGTTAGGCAGGAATTGAATCTTCCTAAGAGTTATATGGTTGTCATGAGACAAATCAAAGAACTTGCTCTGAGTCATTTTGAAAACTTTAAACTGGTAGTTAGAATTGTGGATAAATGCTCTGAATTGTGGCAGGCTCTCCAACAGGAGGTCAAATTTATAACAACAACAAATAAATTAATTAAAGATTTAAAATTCCAGGATAAAATTCTGTTGTCAGGGTATTGGGTAAACAAAATGACAGTAGCAGATAATCAGGTATTAAAAGCAATTGATTTAACAATAAAATTGGTCTCTTTTCAAAAGTTGATGTATACGCAGTTGATGATTTGGAATAATGCTTATTATACTCGTCTTAGGTTACATACATTTAATCCTAGGAATTCTCCAACTTGTCCATATTGCACAAATCAAATGGCGGATCTTCTTCATATGTTCTGGAGCTGCAAGTGTATATATAAACTTTGGAACTCTCTTAGAACACAACTACAAAAGATGGGTTATCAAAGTTCAACGTTATCATGGGAATTTATGATTCTACATGTTCCTCCAAGAGAGCTCTCTAGGTCACAAACTATAATATGTATGAATATTTATTTGCTGATGAAGTTATATATAGCTACAAATTGGTTAGAACCAGATAAGACATCATGGAATAATTTCAAGCTTGAGGCTATAAAGCATATATTAGCACATAAATTACTCCTGAAGCAAAGTAACAAAAATATTAATAACCCGAAAATATGGGAAAAGGTTTTTAACATTATATTAGCATAATACTGTTATTAGGAATATATTAAAGTTTGGATGTATATGTGGAGGAAACAAGGTTTTGAAAATATGTATGATATGTATGGACGCAAAGTACTTCTACAAATGTTTTGGCTTTGTTTTTCTTCCCTGGCGTCTTCTTTTTTGGAATAATGACGATTTTTATATGGAAGCATTTCATGTAGATATTGTACATAGTTTTGATAGTAATAGTAGTGAATTATGTGTGTGATTTTATTGTATTTTGAAAATATATATCAATAAAAATTTATTATGGAAAAAAAAAGAAGAGACATGACCTCATCTTTGTGACAGTCATCTCTAATCTATGCTGCCCCAGCCTCCACTAGCCTTCAATTCTCACAACTGTCCAAACTTTCAGTAACATTATAATACAATATCCAAATTTGCAGGAAACCATAACAATAGAACTTACTGCTGGTTAACTCTCTGGTTAGAACCACCACATCAATTAGCTCTTTTTCAGCCAACTACAATACTCAAACATCTCTGTAATCCAGAAAATTGCACATCCCTTAACAACTTAATACAACATTAACTCTCCAATAGAATTGTATGTTATAGAGAAAAATCATTAACCACTGCAAACAAATTTTCTAATACTGCAGTTGTCTCTCTGTATTCAAATAAGGTAGCTAAAATATGGAACCACATCCCACTGCCACTGAAATCTATTCAGAATGTAAACTTATTTAAAACACAACTAAAACTTCACCAGTCAAATCAATGGATCTGGTTTTGTATATTTCCACAATAAATGCCATAGTAATCTTCAATTTACCTTACTGTAAAAGAATTGCTCTTCACTCAGAATCTCATGCCCCACAACCAGTCTTCACAAACACCTGAATAGTTTTATTAGCATCTCCCAGCCATATACATAATCTTGTGACACTGCTCACCATCCCTACTCTGTATTTCTAATATAAACCTTATGTTCGTCATATGGTCATGATACATAATTGTCTCTGAACCTGTTTAATAACCTACCTCCTAACTACAGTATTAACATTTTCTGCTGTACAGAGTTACTTCCCTAACTTATATTTCTTTGAATTTCTAATCACTAATCACAAGATCTATTATCGATTTTGCAAACTCACTGGTACACTTCTTCAAAAGCTCAAAGTTCAAAAGCTTCTAAATACATAACTACCTTTTATACTGTAATAGTTTTGATCAGTTCATATGAATGTAATCTAATTAGCAAATCTATGCGTAGTTGTTAATGTATTCATAAAACCATTACTTCCAACCTTGTAATAAACCAGTGACTTAATACCTTTCAACAAAAAAACAGAACCCAAACTCACCTTACTAAATCTGAACCTAAGAAGTACATGCAATAAAATCCATAACATCCATGCCTACCTTGCCACACACACTCATGATGTAGTCATAGCTACTGAAACCTGGTTAAAAAAGAAATACAGGATAATGAGATCACCCCTCCCAGGATACAATATACTCAGGCATGATAGACAAAACAAGTGTGCAGCTGGAGCAGCAATCGTCTATAAAAATTACCTAACCATCACTTTACTCCCACAGGAAATACCCAAATTTAACAATTCTGAATGTCATTTGGTCTTGAAAAATGTGCAATAGCAACCTTTAAAGCAGGAAAGCTGTAGCAGCAAGAAAACATCAGTTTGGGCCAGGAATGTCATATAAAAAAAATTGAGCAAGAGGGAGTGTATAAATATTTGGGAATTGATGAAAAATCAACAATAAAATTAATAAATGTGAGTAAAACTCAATAAGGAATATTTTAGAAGACTTAAATTAATACTAAAAACAGCACTGACATCTATAAACAAAGTCCAAGCTTTAAACCAATTTGCTCTTCCTGTCCTAACTTACAGTTTTGGAGTGACTGACTAGCCTCAAAAGGTGTTGGATAGTTTGGACAAGAAAACAAGAAGGCTGCTTCATGCTCATCAAATGAATTATAAAAATCAGTGCATACCAAGACTATGCATTACCTGTTCTGAAGGAGGTGTGGGCCTCCTCGAAACTGACTACATGTATAGATCTGCAATCGTAGGACTGCGTACATATCTGCTGACCTCACAAGACCCAAACGTAGTGAAAGTTTTGAAACATGAGGACAATAAATCTAAGATGATTTCCCTTCTTAGTCCAGCAGAAGCATGGGCGGCCATGGTGGTTCAATGGTTAGCATTGCCACCTCACAGCAAGAGGTTCTCTGGTTCGATACGTGGCTGGGGTGCCTTCTGTGTGGAGTCTGTATGTCCTCTCTGTGGTTGCGTGGGTTTTTTAAGTCATATTAGTTGAATAATTAATTTCAGGTTACATAAATTTAATCCTAGGAATTCTCCAACTTGTCCATATTGCACAAATCAAACGGCGGATCTTCTTCATATGTTCTGGAGCTGCAAGTGTATATATAAACTTTGGAACTCTCTTAGAACACAACTACAAAAGATGGGTTATCAAAGTTCAATGTTATCATGGGAATTTATGATTCTACATGTTCCTCCAAGAGAGCTCTCTAGGTCACAAACTATAATATGTATGAATATTTTTTTGCTGATGAAGTTATATATATCTACAAATTGGTTAGAACCAGATAAGACATCATGGGATAATTTCAAGCTTGTGGCTATAAAGCATATATTAGCACATAAATCACTCCTGAAGCAAAGTAACAAAAATATTAATAACTCGAAAATATGGGAAAAGGTTTTAAACATTATATTAGCATAATACTGTTATTAGGAATATATTAAAGTTTGGATGTATATGTGGAGGAAACAAGGTTTTGAAAATATGTATGATATGTATGGACGCAAAGTACTTCTACAAATGTTTTGGCTTTGTTTTTCTTCCCTGGTGTCTTCTTTTTTGGAATAATGACGATTTTTATATGGAAGCATTTCATGTAGATATTGTATATAGTTTTGATAGTAATAGTAGTGAATTATGTGTGTGATTTAATTGTATTTTGAAAATATATATCAATAAAAATTTATTATTGAAAAAAAAAAAGAAGAGACATGACCTCATCTTTGTGATTGTCATCTCTAATCTATGCTGCCCCAGCCTCCACTAACCTTCAATTCTCACAACTGTCCAAACTTTCAGTAACATTATAATACAATATCCAAATTTGCAGGAAACCATAACAATAGAACTTACTGCTGGTTAACTCTCTGGTTAGAACCACCACATCAATTAGCTCTTTTTCAGCCAACTACAATACTCAAACATCTCTGTAAGCCAGAAAATTGCACATCCCTTAACAACTTAATACAACATTAACTCTCCAATAGAATTGTATGTTATAGAGAAAAATCATTAACCACTGTAAACACATTTTCTAATACTGCAGTTGTCTCTCTGTATTCAAATAAGGTAGCTAAAATATGGAACCACATCCCACTGCCACTGAAATCTATTCAGAATGTAAACTTATTTAAAACACAACTAAAACTTCACCAGTCAAATCAATGGATCTGGTTTTGTATATTTCCACAATAAATGCCATAGTAATCTTCAATTTACCTTACTGTAAAAGAGTTGCTCTTCACTCAGAATCTCATGCCCCACAGCCAGTCTTCACAAACACCTGAATAGTTTTATTAGCATCTCCCAGCCATATACATAGTCTTGTGACACTGCTCACCATCCCTACTCTGTATTTCTAATATAAACCTTATGTTCGTCATATGGTCGTGATACATAATTGTCTCTGAACCTGTTTAATAACCTACCTCCTAACTACAGTATTAACATTTTCTGCTTTACAGAGTTACTTCCCTAACTTATATTTCTTTGAATTTCTAATCACTAATCACAAGATCTATTATCGATTTTGCAAACTCACTGGTACACTTCTTCAAAAGCTCAAAGTTTAAAAGCTTCTAAATACATAACTACCTTTTATACTGTAATAGTTTTGTTCAGTTCATATGAATGTAATCTAATTAGCAAATCTATGCGTAGTTGTTAATGTATTCATAAAACCATTACTTCCAACCTTGTAATAAACCAGTGACTTAATACCTTTCAACAAAAAAACAGAACCCAAACTCACCTTACTAAATCTGAACCTAAGAAGTACATGCAATAAAATCCATAACATCCATGCCTACCTTGCCGCACACACTCATGATGTAGTCATAGCTACTGAAACCTGGTTAAAAAAGAAATACAGGATAATGAGATCACCCCTCCCAGGATACAATATACTTAGGCATGATAGACAAAACAAGTGTGCAGCTGGAGCAGCAATCGTCTATAAAAATTACCTAACCATCACTTTACTCACACAGGAAATACCCAAATTTAACAATTCTGAATGTCATTTGGTCTTTAAAAATGTGCAATAGCAACCTTTAAAGCAGGAAAGCTGTAGCAGCAAGAAAACATCAGTTTGGGCCAGGAATGTCATATAAAAAAAACTTGAGCAAGAGGGAGTGTATAAATATTTGGGAATTGATGAAAAATCAACAATAAAATGAATAAATGTGAGTAAAATTCAATAAGGAATATTTTAGAAGACTTAAATGAATACTAAAAACAGCACTGACATCTATAAACAAAGTCCAAGCTTTAAACCAATTTGCTCTTCCTGTCCTAACTTACAGTTTTGGAGTGACTGACTAGCCTCAAAAGGTGTTGGATAGTTTGGACAAGAAAACAAGAAGGCTGCTTCATGCTCATCAAATGAATTATAAAAATCAGTGCATACCAAGACTATGCATTACCTGTTCTGAAGGAGGAGTGAGCCTCCTCGAAACTGACTACATGTATAGATCTGCAATCGTAGGACTGCGTACATATCTGCTGACCTCACAAGACCCAAACGTAGTGAAAGTTTTGAAGCATGAGGACAATAAATCTAAGATGATTTCCCTTCTTAGTCCAGCAGAAGCATGGGCGGCCATGGTGGTTCAATGGTTAGCATTGCCACCTCACAGCAAGAGGTTCTCTGGTTCGATACGTGGCTGGGGTGCCTTCTGTGCAGAGTCTGTATGTCCTCTCTGTGGTTGCGTGGGTTTTTTAAGTCATATTAATTGAATAATTAATTTCAGGTTACATAAATTTAATCCTAGGAATTCTCCAACTTGTCCATATTGCACAAATCAAATGGCGGATCTTCTTCATATGTTCTGGAGCTGCAAGTGTATATATAAACTTTGGAACTCTCTTAGAACACAACTACAAAAGATGGGTTATCAAAGTTCAACGTTATCATGGGAATTTATGATTCTACATGTTCCTCCAAGAGAGCTCTCTAGGTCACAAACTATAATATGTATGAATATTTTTTTGCTGATGAAGTTATATATAGCTACAAATTGGTTAGAACCAGATAAAACATCATGGGATAATTTCAAGCTTGTGGCTATAAAGCATATATTAGTACATAAATTACTCCTGAAGCAAAGTAACAAAAATATTAATAACCCGAAAATATGGGAAAAGGTTTTTAACATTATATTAGCATAATACTGTTATTAGGAATATATTAAAGTTTGGATGTATATGTGGAGGAAACAAGGTTTTGAAAATATGTATGATATGTATGGACGCAAAGTACTTCTACAAATGTTTTGGCTTTGTTTTTCTTCTCTGGTGTCTTCTTTTTTGGAATAATGACGATTTTTATATGGAAGCATTTCATGTAGATATTGTATATAGTTTTGATAGTAATAGTAGTGAAATATGTGTGTGATTTTATTGTATTTTGAAAATATATATCAATAAAAATTTATTATTGAAAAAAAAAAAAAGAAGAGACATGACCTCATCTCTGTGACAGTCATCTCTAATCTATGCTGCCCCAGCCTCCACTAACCTTCAATTCTCACAACTGTCCAAACTTTCAGTAACATTATAATACAATATCCAAATTTGCAGGAAACCATAACAATAGAACTTACTGCTGGTTAACTCTCTAGTTAGAACCACCACATCAATTAGCTCTTTTTCAGCCAACTACAATACTCAAACATCTCTGTAAGCCAGAAAATTGCACATCCCTTAACAACTTAATACAACATTAAGTCTCCAATAGAATTGTATGTTATAGAGAAAAATCATTAACCACTGTAAACAAATTTTCTAATACTGCAGTTGTCTCTCTGTATTCAAATAAGGTAGCTAAAATATGGAACCACATCCCACTGCCACTGAAATCGATTCAGAATGTAAACTTATTTAAAACACAACTAAAACTTCACCAGTCAAATCAATGGATCTGGTTTTGTATATTTCCACAATAAATGCCATAGTAATCTTCAATTTACCTTACTGTAAAAGAGTTGCTCTTCACTCAGAATCTCATGCCCCACAACCAGTCTTCACAAACACCTGAATAGTTTTATTAGCATCTCCCAGCCATATACATAGTCTTGTGACACTGCTCACCATCCCTACTCTGTATTTCTAATATAAACCTTATGTTCGTCATATGGTCGTGATACATAATTGTCTCTGAACCTGTTTAATAACCTACCTCCTAACTACAGTATTAACATTTTCTGCTGTACAGAGTTACTTCCCTAACTTATATTTCTTTGAATTTCTAATCACTAATCACAAGATCTATTATCGATTTTGCAAACTCACTGGTACACTTCTTCAAAAGCTCAAAGTTCAAAAGCTTCTAAATACATAACTACCTTTTATACTGTAATAGTTTTGTTCAGTTCATATGAATGTAATCTAATTAGCAAATCTATGTGTAGTTGTTAATGTATTCATAAAACCATTACTTCCAACCTTGTAATAAACCAGTGACTTAATACCTTTCAACAAAAAAACAGAACCCAAACTCACCTTACTAAATCTGAAACTAAGAAGTACATGCAATAAAATCCATAACATCCATGCCTACCTTGCCACACACACTCATGATGTAGTCATAGCTACTGAAACCTGGTTAAAAAAGAAATACAGGATAATGAGATCACCCCTCCCAGGATACAATATACTCAGGCATGATAGACAAAACAAGTGTGCAGCTGGAGCAGCAATCGTCTATAAAAATTACCTAACCATCACTTTACTCCCACAGGAAATACCCAAATTTAACAATTCTGAATGTCATTTGGTCTTGAAAAATGTGCAATAGCAACCTTTAAAGCAGGAAAGCTGTAGCAGCAAGAAAACATCAGTTTGGGCCAGGAATGTCATATAAAAAAAACTTGAGCAAGAGGGAGTGTATAAATATTTGGGAATTGATGAAAAATCAACAATAAAATTAATAAATGTGAGTAAAACTCAATAAGGAATATTTTAGAAGACTTAAATTAATACTAAAAACAGCACTGACATCTATAAACAAAGTCCAAGCTTTAAACCAATTTGTTCTTCCTGTCCTAACTTACAGTTTTGGAGTGACTGACTAGCCTCAAAAGGTGTTGGATAGTTTGGACAAGAAAACAAGAAGGCTGCTTCATGCTCATCAAATGAATTATAAAAATCAGTGCATACCAAGACTATGCATTACCTGTTCTGAAGGAGGTGTGGGCCTCCTCGAAACTGACTACATGTATAGATCTGCAATCGCAGGACTGCGTACATATCTGCTGACCTCACAAGACCCAAATGTAGTGAAAGTTTTGAAACATGAGGAGAATAAATTTAAGATGATTTCCCTTCTTAGTCCAGCAGAAGCATGGGCGGCCATGGTGGTTCAATGGTTAGCATTGCCACCTCACAGCAAGAGGTTCTCTGGTTCGATACGTGGCTGGGGTGCCTTCTGTGCGGAGTCTGTATGTCCTCTCTGTGGTTGCGTGGGTTTCCTCCTGGTGCTCCGGTTTCCTCCCACATCCCAAAGACATGCTGTAGGTGGATTGGACACTCTAAATTGGCCCTAGGTGTGAGTGTGTACATGTGTGTGCCTTCTGTGGAAGGTTGGGTGCTGGGCTGGCAACTCGACACTGTAAAACTCCACTGCCAATCATGAGCGGACAGGTGATCCACTGTGGCGGCCCCTAACCGGGAAAAGCCGAAAGAAGAAGAAGAAGAAGTCCAGCAGAAGCATATTGGCATCAAGCGGGAATGGAACTCAAACCAGAAGTAAATAAAAATCAGGCAACTGAATGTGCCAAAAAACAAAAGAAAGAATATAAGGTGAAGGATCAGATAAGAAAGCAAGAAATGTGGACAATGCATAAATATAGTGGCAAGTATAGAAAACTCTTGGAACAACCTCATGTTGATCAGGATCAGATGCAAGAATGGTTAAGAAAAGATGAATTTAAACCAAAAGATGAAAGGTCAATATTGGCAGCCCAAGATAGTGGACTACATACACGTTGGTTCACAAAGTCCATTGAACATGTGGGAGAAACAAACAAATGTAGGTTTTGTAAAAGAGAATTGGTTGTGATATACTGATGGCAGAAGGACTGCATACTGAAAAGCATAATAATGTGGCAAGACTGTTGCATTGGGGATTGTGCAAACATTATAATATTGAAGTAGCTAAAAAGCACTGGAAATATGAGCCACAAAGCATCATAGAAAATAATAACATTTATATCACGTGATCATCCATTACCAACAGTGCAAAAAATAGAGGGAAAAAAACAGATACAATTGTCCATGAAAAAAAGACAAATGTAGCATTGATTATTGAAATTGCTACAACCAGTGACTATAGTGTCTTATGTGCAGAGAGACACAAAGTCATAAAATACCAGGATTTGCAGGCAGAAATGAGGGCAATGTGGAAGAACGATACCCAGACAGTTGTAGTAGTAATAAGAGCAATGGGTCTTATAAAAATAATTTACAATTGTACTTAGATACGTTACAGATATACGTAACTTCATATAAATTACAGAAGGAGTCATTATTGGGCACATTGCGGATTCTGCAAAGAGCATTTCTGGCTAACATCAAAGATTGAAGGAATACTAATTTCATGAACTTTAATCATACTTTAAACTTAGGGATGGGGTCCATTCCCATCAAGGTATTAGAAACCCAAAAGTTTTGGAGAAATTTAAAAAGCAAGAAATACCCCCATTTAACAATGCCAAACTTCTAATAACAGTTCTAAAAACACAACATTAGGAAAATTATATGTTTAAGTATAACAGCAAGTTATATACCACCAGGGAATAACACTGATACTGCTGAAAACACCCTGTATTGGATATTCCAACAAATTAACCATGAAACTATAATACTTGGAGACTTAAATGCAGACTGGCAACTCATAAATTCCAATACCCCCACTGAATCCATAAACTTGTAAAACTTCAGTGAATTAATAGCTACACCTACTAGAATCAATAACACTTCAGGGAGACACTCAGCATTAGACTGGATCCTTAAAAACAAGCTAGACAATCTGACAAAAGTAGGCTACCTCTCATATAGCATAAGTGACCACATACCTACATATGCCATTAGAACTCACCATAACCTAGATAAACATATTGTCTAGAAAGAAATACAAAATACTTCCAGTTTCAGCAAAGATATTTTCAATGAAACATTAAAACAATATAACTTGAAAATACTTAGAACAATGCCACTAGATACTGCTGTAGAACACTTTAATAACATATTCTTACAGATCTTAAATAGTCTAACTCCAGTATATAATAAAAGAGTAAAGTCCAACCCCGCATCATGGCTAACAAAAGAAACGTCTGGAAATATTGATATAAATATAAAACCCAAAATGCCTTCCAGCTATTTAGACATTTTAGAAACCTAGCAAAACTCCATGTCAAACAAGACAAGCAAACATACTATACCAGCCTACAAGACAAACCTCAAAACAACCCAAAACAATTTTGGTCATCACTAAATAAACAACTCCATCCTGGCAAGACCACCACTCCATCTCCAGAAATTCACAATATGGCAGACTCTATTACCACACAGTTTAATTCCTACTTTATACAAATCAATATTATTCCTCATAGACACTAATACATCTGCCCCCTCTCTATACCTGTGCCCAACCAAAACCACCCATAGCTCTACAGTTTTAATCCAGTATCCATCTCACTCATAATGAAGTTGCTCCTTAAATAACTTTCGTAGCTGTAGACCAACTATCATCAGACTATCTAAAAATGGCCGCAGAAGTCATAGCCTACCCTGTGTCCATACTAATTACTAAGTCCATCGCAGAAAGATATATCCCATCACTGTGGAGAAAATCCTACATGACATCACTGCACAAAAGCAGCACATCTACAGAGTTTAATAACTACAGATCAATAGCAATTCTCTCTCCCTCTCCAAAATTTTAGAACCATGCATGAATATACATCTGATGCAATACCTAACCTCAAATAACCTGCTGTCAGAAACACAACATTGCTTTAGGCCCCAGCACAGCACCACTGTTGCTCTACTACATTTTACCAGTATAATAAACCAACATAGAAACCATGGTCTGCTTGTGTCCACCATGTTCTTAGACTTGTCAAAGGCATTTGATACTGTCTCACACCAGCTACTGCTTGTTCAGCTCTCCTGAATAGGACTCTCACAGTACTCTTTGTTGTGGTTTCTTAGTTACCTCTCTGGAAGGCAATAAGCCATTAAATGCAACAAACATAGTCCTCTTTTCAACCAGTTGCTACAGGTATCCCTCAGGGCTCTATCCTGGGTCTCCTATTTAATATATTTATTAATGACCTCCACACCCCCACTGAACATGCTAGTTTATTTCAATATGCAGATGACTCAACATTGTTATGTGTGGTTTCAACAATAATTCTCCAAGACATTACCCAAAAATCTTTCTCCTCTGTAGAAAGCTGGGTCAAAGAATCAAGCCTCCTACTCAAACGTTAGTAAAGTTAGAAGATGCATGCTAACTTATACTCAACACACAAAGGCTGTTAAAGTCATTATTAATGAATAGTGGTACATTGTGTCTGCAGTACCAGAGGTTAGGAATTCTATAGGCAATAAACCAACCTTTAGTTATAAAAGCTGTTCTAATTTAAAGAATAAACTATGTTATAAAGAACAACCTCAAAATATTATATATTTTAAGACCAATAAGCTAGGAACACATAGATATAACAAATGCATGCACTGTACCAGTATTAATACTGATAAAAGTTGTACCCATCCAGTGACTGGCAAAATATTTAATGTACAAGTGTTTGGAAAAAGTGATTCTAGGAATATTATATACCTAGCTACTTGCCAGTTATGTGATGCAAGTTATGTGGGAAAAACCAACAGAAGGTTGAAAAATGTTATTAGTAATCATCTCTCTGAAAGTAATAGGAAACTCAACACAAATGGATTATATAACCATATTTATAATACAGGTAACACACAAATGTATGATTTAATTTCAAGTTAATGAATCCCTACCTGGTGGTGATATTGTTCAATGTACTGAATTAGAGGAATATAGATGGATTTTGTGACTTAGGGCTCATATATTGCCACGTTTAAATTAATTTTTATCTTTAAAGCCCTATCTGAGAGAATTACATCAGAGGGTGTAATTGTATTATGTGACTTTTATCATATGACTTTTATCTATTTATATGGGTTTTGTAACTGTTTTAAATGTTTATGTGTCTGAGGAAGCTTTTAAGTGAAACTACAAAGTTGCATATTAAAGTATTTGACTTCAGTTTGGTGCTATGTGGTTTACAGTGGATATTTCTCTTTGTTGCTTGTTTGTAGTTGTTTTCATTGTGATTTACTAGTGGATTGTTCTTTTTTTTATTGCTTACAAGAATTCTTGAATTGACCTACTTATAAAGATTGAAAGATGATAGGCAATGATATTGACTGCTATTTTAAGGAACTCTCTTAGAAGGCCATCAGCTGAAGTGGAGCATGATCTGAGTTGGTTAAAGAATAGTTTTATATAGGATGTGAGCACAGGTTTGAAGGTGAAAGTTGATGGGGTGATACATGGCTGTTGGGCAATGTTAGGATTAAATGTTGGGGAAATCTTGGTTAGAGATGCTATATTATCTATGAAATAAGAGTTGACTTGTATTGCAGTTTCAAGTGGAGTGTTATTGGGAGAGGAGATAGGGTTGAATTTTTGGTAGGGACACAAGATTTCTTTAATGAATGTCCAGATTTTTTTAGGGTTGCATTTACTGTTATTCTAAACGTTATTGTAGTACAGTCTTTTGTCTTCATTTATTTGCTTTTCAGAAAAATTGTAAAACATTATGAAGTTTTCAAGATATTGTGATGTTTTATATTTCTGCCATTCTTTCCATGCTTTTCTCTATCCTGCATTAGCATTCTACCTTTTTTAAATAACCAAATTACATTTTTTTAGTCTCTTACTTCTAGGTTGTTTGGAACATTCAGGAAAATTGTACTGAATTAATTTAGAGCATCATCTAAACAGAGGACTTATAAGAAGTTCCAGTTAATAGATTATAGGATAGTAATGAACATTCTTAGGCTAAACTTGGAATGGTTGTATATTGTTTTATAAACATGCTGTTTAAGTAAAGGTGTGAGATGTCTGGTTGTATAGATTGGAAGATGATCACTGAGAGAGTCTGACATTGTACCTGTGGTGGTGTATTTGCTAGGGGGCTGATACTAGAATCCAGTCAAATAGGGAATCTGATGCCTTGCTATAATGTGTGGGCTATTAATTAGTTGTATGAAACCATATAAGTTCATGATAGATGTAGGGTAGTTAAGTTTATGTCCAACCAGTTGGCATTCACATCACCTAGTAATATTTTTCTTGTGGAATTGTTATGGACATCCAAGGTAGGATATCTTTCAGTATAGTTGTATTGTTGCCAGGAGGGATGTAAAGGGCGATAATACATATTTGTTAATAACTGTTTATTTTTAGGAAAGTAATAAGAAGATCTGCTGAACTGAGTTTTGGTATTAGTTTGTTGTAAGGAGAAATGTGGTAGTTGAAAATATTAAAGCAATACCACCACCTTTCCTCTTTATACAGTCATTACGGATGTTATTATAGATGGAAGGTGTAATTTCTGAATAGTTTATATTAGGTTTAAGCATTGTCTTTCGTTGCATAAGAAAATTACCCAAGTGTAAACAGCCTAGGGTTTGCATCTTCTAGGACATATTAAAGCACACCCAAAAATTCAAAAATGACTAAAAAGTCACAAAGAATTCAGCTGCAGGCAAAACAAGGAAATGAAGAAAGTCAACTTAGATTTATTACATTAAGTGCTTTTGTCAAAAGACTACATCAGAATAAAATGTAAATGTTCATCAAACCTTAAATACAGTCATATTAATTGAATAATTAATTTCAATAACACACAATCATTCTTAATTAACTTTTAAACAATCTCAGACTTTAAAATTAAGTACCAAAATACACATTTAAAATACAATTTATCTATAAATAACATTTAATACATATAGTTTTGTTTAACCCAGGATGTTTATCTGCCTGCATTTTAACTTGGCAAAATGTTTCTTTTCTTAACAGCTGATTATTAAGGCAGCCCCCTCTGATGTCTTCATTTACTTGTTCAAGAACTGCAAAATTTTTTTTAAATGAAAAGCACACAGTAGAATGTTTATTCAAAGCGTTGTTTGTATCATTGTTTCTAATAGAATATAAGTATCCTTTAATTCTAACACTTAACTTCTTGTTGTCATTCCTATATAAAAACATTGAAATGTGGAACAAATAGCAATGTAGACTAATTCAAGTGTGCTACAATTGTAACACCATCTGTATTTATGGACCTGTCCATGTGTGTTAACATTATGCAAGAACCTTCCCAAATGAAACTGCACGTAGTGCATAAACCGCAACTATGCATTCCTAAACTCCTATTTGTAGGTACAGTTTTTCTTAATGTCATCACTTTCTAAGTATTGTTTAATAGACTTAGCTAGTTAGTGTTTTTGCACTGCCTTTCTTACAGGTGGTATAACATCTATAATTACACATCTAGACTGATTACAAAAGAGCATTTTTCTTTGTTCCTTAAAAGTTTTAAGTTTGTTCCATCAAGACAAATGGACATTGTTGATTCTTTGGTGGATGTTAAACTATTTACTAGAAAGTTAAGTCTTAATATTTACTTTTATGACAAAAATGGTGGGGGGAAGGTGAAACAAACCATGAGAGGTGATCAATCAGAAAGTGGAGTACTTTTAATCCCTCTTTGTTCCCCACTATACAAGTTTTTGAAAAACTTGTCAGAGAGGACATTTATAGAACCTGCACTAACAACAATAATAAAAAATATATTAATTTTAACTTTTCTAAGGAAGAAAAATTGCTACTCAAGCAGTTACATAAAGGCAAGTACATATGTGTTATGTAAGCTGACAAAGGAGGTCGCACAGTCATTATGATGCTGAAGATTACTCCAATATTACGCTAGAACATTTATATGATGCTGACACCTACACCCCTATTTCTAGAAACACGATCCACATAGCTTATCATAGGATTGACTTATACCTGGAGGAATACCTGTTAAATCAGCGTATTGATGTCGATACCTACAACTTTCTATCCAGTCCCAATCCTATAATACCAACAATTTTCGGTATCCCGAAAATCCACAAAGATTTCCTCTGACCCTCATTTAGACCTATAGTCTCTGCAACAGGGTCTAAAATGTACCCCTTAGCTGTTTTAATTGACAAGTGGGTCAAACATATATATGATGATGCACCACACCTCTTGAGAGATTCTTGGGATTTTTTAGGTCACTTAAAAAACAGTATTTGTAAGGGAAATCTCATTTTTGTGACCATTGATGCAAAAGATCTTTTTACTCTAATTCCCAAGAACAAGGGTTTAGAATACTTTTATAAAAGTTTGACCCAATGGTCCACACTCTTGAATGACAGGATAAATCTTACCATGGAATTGATGTTCTTGGTTCTGGAATACAATTACATGTATTTCAAATGGGAATTTTTCAGGAAATTAGAGGTGCAGCTATGTGAGCATCCTGTACCCTTGCATTTGCCAACATGGTATTGTTGAGCTGGGAAAATTAATTTGTATTTGATGGTCAGTTTGCAAACCAGCTCCACCTTTATGTGAGATTTTAGATGACATATTTGTCTTATGGGACAGTGAAGCTGAGGGTATTCATTCATATGTCGACTACTTGAATGGTATTACAGAAATTTTGAGATTTGCATATTCATGGAGTAGAAACAGGATAAACTTTTTGGCTACCTTAATTTCTCACACCCACCACTAGTTTTAAATCTAACATTTTTAGGAAGGAAACATTTTGCAGTTCATACCTACACTTCTCCAGTTGCCATCAGTTTTGGCACAAGAAAAGTCTAGTTAAAGGACAGGCCATCAGGGTGGCATGTATGGCATCTAGAAGGGAGAACGTGTGGGGCAAAAGGTCAAGTTAAAGAAGATGTTCCTAGCAAGAGGGTAGCCTTGTCCTTTTTGGACAGTTTATCAATGGAAGGATTTAATGAATGGGGGAAAAGTTACAAACCCCTCCTACAAAATGGTTTGACAACACCAACTTCTAATGAGGACCACAAATATGAAAAATCATTAATTATGGCACATAATGACTTTTCTAAGGAAATTAAAGATATTATTAGAAAAAAACTGGTGCATTTTTAGAACTAATTCTGATTTATTCCAAGCAGTGGGCCCCGAACCGATACTTATTTCTAAAACTGATCTCGATTTTAAGAGACTGATGGAGAACAAGCAGGTTTCTCTTTTCAAGCCATCTAAAGGTACCACTGTGGTCCAGTGTCCTTCTACAGTATCCTCACATTGGTATATCGGTTTTCATTGGTTCAGTTGTTTTGGTGCACCTGGGCTTTTGTGTTTCAGATTACGCAGTCAAAACGCTAGCTTAGCTGGGGTTTTCTTGCAGTTTATATTATATCTATACCTGTCTATATATCTATCTGTCTGTCTATATAGAAAGTTTGTTTTGTCAATGTGTTGAATTTTCATGATGAGGGGTTTGAATTAGTTACTTTTTATGAGTTTCTGTAAGTATATTTTTTGAAGAACCAGGTTTCATTAAGATTTCCTAGATATTAATTTCCTTTTGAGTGTTAACTCCAGTACATGATTAAAACCAGACCACAGCCTGTGTGAAAAAATAAATATGCACCCTCTAAGCTACAGAGTAATACCGAGTCACCTGGGGTACAACCTGGGGTAAAAAGAAACAGGCCAGAAATGACCTTACTGGACAAGTGGGCATGCAGTCAACTTTGGCTGTATGCGAAGAGTTATAGTTATTGTACTATGGATCATATGCTGTGCTTGGCTTGATAATAAGTCTTTGAGCCCCCTCTTCTTCGTCATCTACTTTCCTGATATTAATGCAGAAGTGGATGGGCTATAGCTCACATGTTTGTGATGAATGCACTCTGGGTGACATCCTATGCTCTTCTACAGACACTAGCATCCTCCAGTGTGGGCTTGATCAGGCTAAAGATAAAAACATAAATGTGGTTTTGTCTGGTTGGCAAGAAGTATTTGTTTCATACCATATTAAAAGCAGCCCTTTGAAACTGATTCAGCCATCAGGGTTCTGGGCACCTTTATCAACATTAAACTGTCTTGAGACTACCATATGTCAAATCACAGTCAGATATTTTTTCTGTCACAACAAATATCCAAAGGCATTCTTCTAGGAATATAGAAGTCATGAATCCTTTCTGTACTTCAATCATTAGACAAATCATAGAATACAATATACCCCTTGGCATTTACATCACTAAGTAATGCATCTTGTCCAACTACAAAGATCTCAAAGATTCTCAACCAAGAAAATTACTGGATGAAACTCACTCAGCTATGCTGATAGATTCAAAGCATTCTCACTGTAGTCTGCCTCAAAATGGCTCTTTTGTAGTGATCTGTGCCTATCCCTTTGTGCCACAAACCCCCTACCCTGCATAATCTCCTGTACCTATGAAAAATTAACAGCATCATGAACTCCTGCACCAAAGATGTTGTATGACACTCCTTGGCCCGGCAGCCAAAGTATTTCTCATATATTGAGTTTCGGTGTTTAAATATCTGCATGGTCTTCTGGTGTTCAAGTCTATACTTAAAAACCTATGAATCTGCTTATGCACTACAGATTCCTGCACATTTGTTAAAGTGAGTTAATATAATGATAAGGCAATCACTATCTATTTATGATTGGTTGCTTCCCTTTGGAATAGGAAATACTCTGATTTTAAAGTTCAAATGTCATCATTTAAGCAAATAATTTCTCACAATTCCTGTCTAGAAGTAAAATGTTAACTCTTATATTTTCATTGTCCATGTATGAGTCTAATGATCTCATAAAACTGTTTGCATGATCCTTTACTTTAATATTTTCAAGCAATTTGTTCCAGTAGTCAGTATCCTCTTATTAAACTGGTATTTGTGCTTATTAGTAAAACAGTCAGTTCTGTTTTGAAATTTAGTCACTAAATGTATTATTCCCATTTATTGTTTTATATTTTCGCATTTATTTTAGGATCCTTCTTTATCAGTTTTAAATACAGCATCAAGTCTCCACGTGTTTTCTTATAATGAAAGGAATGTAGACCAAATGGCCACAGGAGTATGACACAGATCTTGAGATATCAGTTTTCTGTGTGATATAATTTTCCTTCCTGTAATAGAGTGTTCATGGTCTGATGTAGATAGGCATCCTCAGGTAAGGTTAATTTTGTGTCATACAGAATATCCTGTGATGTGTTTGGGTGCCTGTACATGATCTTAATCCATGGTTACTTTGCAGGCTTGTTGTACTAGGACTTGTAGAGTCCCCGTACAGGGATGGTTTGTAACTGCTAAACTATGAAATTGAGGAGTTCCACAGAGGAGGTGTCCTGACAGTGAAAAGCAAGTATCTTGGCCTCTAATAATGAAGAGTGATAGAGTGTGGTGCATATCCAGATGCAGGTGAGGACCCTACAAAGGTTATCCTGCATGGTCCCCCAGAATGTATCCTTTACAGACCTCAGACAATACTGCCCATGAATCAGGTGATGGTGGCACTGTCAATCCTCTACATGGAAGTGGACATGGAAGCATTGTTGGCCAACAAAGACTTCTGGAAGCCAATCATTATATTGCCCTTCACCTCCATATCCTCATGAATGCCATGTAATACAGCACTGAAGTACATTCTGTGCACGTTATAGCAGAAACATCTGCTAATTGATCTGAAACGTTGATTGCTTATCAGGAGCAACATGCAAAATGTGATGGTGCTTGGCATCCCCTGAAAGGCTGCAAATGATGGGTATACCTTGTTTATTTACACAATGGTGGGTGTACCATGTTTATTTACAATGTGCAACTCTCAGCTAGTGCAGCTGTAGAGGTCAACCTCTTTTGGTAGTAGAAGCCATGAGCTATCCCTCTCTATAGCCTCACATTCTAGTGAGCTGAGACCAGACATTTATCCTGTGAGGATGAGTCCACACCCCCAGGGCAGAGACAGATAGTGCCACTGTGTTATCATACTGTAACCTGGGTATCTGTGTGTCACCATCATTACCATCATCATCCCTAAAAAGAAGCCAGCATCAGTTTGTTTTTGTGCTCCAGCCTGTGAAGGTGTTATCACAGTAGTACTCTCCCCTATCAATACACAATAAAAGCACATTAGGTTAAGCATGAGTACTTGTGGCAAACCATGCCCATGTGGCAGACACGCTAAGGTTGTCATACAAGATGTGTCTTATAAATTCAACTTAACTTTTCCACCATTTGATATGGATGGACATGTGATATACCTAAATGAAATTCATAGCTAACAGTTGTTGTGGGCAGCCTAAAATGTATATCTGCAGTACAACTGTACAAAAGTAAAATGTAAGAGGTACTAACCTGGTGCATCATCTACTGAGGCATTTGATGGATGGCTCCATCCTGATGTCACCTGCTACTTCTCCAGAGGTATTCTCAGAAACAGTATCCCCCATGCAGGGACAACAAACACTCATCTGGCTCCCAGATCCCCCTTTCCCTCAGTGGCCCACCTACCAGGTGTTATGGAGTGCACCTTTGATTTGACAAGGCATATCATGCCAGTAACATGCCAACAAAACTGATGTAATATCAGATTGCATCTCCCCATGGCACCTGTGTCATGAACCACTATCTGCCATACCTGGTCACACAAAAAGTGGTCAGCAGCTCTCCACCAGTGGTGCCAGACATACATCCTTAATGCTTGTATTAAGACATTGCTTTCAACAAGGGTGACATTGCCCAGACTGTGCAATCTACCTCATTTTCCAGACATACAGACACTTGTGAGCAAATAACACATAGCACAGGCTACAATTTGTCATCTCCATGATAAATATATTAAGGAAACTAATTACTTAAATGGAAATCCAGATCAGCTGATGAAATGACTGTATCCACAAGTTCTTCTACTATTCTTATTAATGAGGCTTGTTGTATGGTGCACACTTTTTGAATAACTCTTTTAATAGAATAACTTTTAAACTAATGTTTTGTGAAATAATAATTCATATGCAGAAAGATGACATCAATTATCTCAAAGTACAATAAATTTAGACATATTAAGATTGAAATTGTCTGGCAATTAGCTCTTAGTGAACATATATAGATATAATGATAAACAGATATAGATAGAGAGATAGATAGATAGATAGATAGATAGATAGATAGATAGATAGATAGATAGATAAACAGATGGATGTGAATCATGTTCTGTCTGAAAACACAATATATCAAATCAGCAAGTTCAAAATATCCTGTAGTCACCTGTTCACAGCCCATGCCACTGCACTATGGCAGGCAGAGATTATCATATTACTTGCCTGGTGTCATATCTGGAAGTAATTTCTCCCATGCCCTCTGACAGCAATGATGTTATCAACCACCTGCTACAATATCCTCTCTTGGGCAGACTGGTCACATCTACCTCTCCCTAAGAGAAAAGCTCCATGGTAACATAAAGCCTGGACAGTTACCTCATTTTCTGCATCAGCATATGGTGGCTTGCAGGGTACAGATTTCTTCTTGGGTGCCATATCCCTGTATGAGATGAAACAGAAGACAGACACATCATTAAATATATAATACAAAGAAAGAATTGCTGTGAACACAGTTATGTATGAATGCGTGCATACATCCTGCATAAAACAATTTAAAAGATAATGCTCCCTATGACTACACAAAGTAGGACAGCCCTCCTCCAGAAATATTCAAAATGAAATATCAGAAATAATCTATAACAGCTCTGAAATGCAAATAACACAGTTTGTGTAACTGTGTAAATACATTGCAACATTAACAGTAAGAATTCACAATGTAGCAGTAGAAATGTAAGACAACTACCTAACTCCACTACTATCCTTTATCCAAATCTTCTACAATTTCACTACAATTTTCCCTTCATATTTGTCTTAGCATCTTAATCTACCTCCTGATACCCCTTCAACCCCATACATGCAGTCTCATCTCTCACACCTCACAATTTGTACTGTTCCTGAAATACTGCTACTTAATATACACATTACTACACCACTTCAAAACTCTTATCAATACCATAACAAAAATAGAAAAGAAAAAAAGGGGAGGGGTTTACTACTATTGTGTATTTATCTTCTGATCTGATTTACATTATTATGTTTCTTATCTAATCAATGTAAATTTCTATGAATTTGCATGGCAAACTGTAATTTGTATGCATTGTAAAGCAAACTTTTATGTATAGTATACTGTCTGTAACTGGAGCTTTTCTCCTCAGGTCTCCACTGAAAATGGGTCTCTCACCCAGCTGGACAAACCCGGTAAACAAATGTCAATAAATAAATAAATAACTATTTTAAGTGCATTTTCCTCTGCTGTGGAGGGCAATCAGTTAGAAATCACAAACTTAACACACTTTCCTTTGTGCTAACTCATGTAAAAATGCCAGATCTTGCTACAAAGTTATAATACACTCATCTGCCATAATTGTGCAAACAATTAAATCTAACCTACAAAACTGAGCTCAGGTAGCATTCTGTAACATAATTGTTGCATTGCCTGGGCTATGCCAAAAGTAAAGGGATAAAGAAAAAATATTAAGATATAAAATTCTTTGGAATGGGAATTGCAATTCACCCTTTAATGTTTCAATAAAATCATTATATAAGAAATAGAATATTTCTTGACAATAAAGCAGTGTAGAAAGTTGATAACTTTTCCAGTATCAAGCTCTTTGGATCCAATCAGTCTTTGCAACATGATACAAGTGCATTAGCTACATGGTTACCTTTATATAGTGTAGGGGCAGCACTGTGAGTATACAAATGAGGTGTTACATCATTAGCATGCCTGAAAACCATAATCTGAACTAAGTTTAGGGAATGTAAACATGGTGTAAAGAGCTACATGATTACATGCACACACCCTAGCACTGTAAAGATAAACATTGAGAGGTGCTACCTACTAATTGCTTGCAGGTGTCTATGATTAGTTTGCAGGATCAATCAGGGTTTCACAGTCTCCCTTCTTTGATGTACACGTACTGAGGGTGTGTCAGACAGAAGAGCCTTACCAAAAAGTCTGAAAGTAAGTAATTGAGTTAGGATAGCAACATTCCTAACATTCAAATGGTGGCTTTAATGACCACAACTACTGCCTCTCACTAAGAAATGTTGTTCATATTCAAGGGAGTACCTTAAGCACTGATACATATGTAATAAAACTGAGATAGAATTTCTGTTAATCAAGCATAGATAAGAGAATGAGGCATCATAAAGAAAGAGAAAAATACACCTGCAGTATTTGCAGTCTTTATTTAACATTATATGAGAACATGGGTATCCTAAGTGTTGGTGATATAATGATCATCCAGACATTTACCGAGAAGCGAGAAAGGGCAACTTTCATAAGTTGTTTCTCCTGCACTTTCAATGTGATTTTATACACTGTCATATTTTCAGTACATCTAAACACTTTTCCCCTTATCAACATATTTTTTGTCCATGTCAAATATGGGAAATACTCATTAATGATTGTTCTTAATAACCTGGTTTGGTGGTTCAAATTCATACAATTTCCTGTTGCAAGATAACAAATTGACTAAATATCAGAAATGCACATTTAGTACTTATTTCAAAAATTGTATTTTTTGCCCTTTATCATTTGTACACCATTTGGCATTGCACCCCATTCAATGGCAGCAGTCAGTAGCAATAAATGGCAGTTCACTGCCCTCATTAAAAACTGACAACATTTTATTTAGACTGCCATCAGTAGTGCAAATACAAGAGTCATTGTGCTTTCATTAGCAGTCTAGTGCTGAATAAAGAAATTCAAGCTCTCACTAATATATTCTTGTAGCATAATGTGTAAATGTATCAAGAAAAACACTATAGATGAAGCAGGGTCTCAAACCGGTTCCCACAGCATTTTGCTATGGAGCACATAATAAATCTTGACACTCATTTTGGTGCACAAATGTGTTGATGTGAGAAACTCTAGTTTGGTCAGTACTGTCAAAAAGTGAAAAACAGATAAGACTTTTGAAAAGATGTCAATATTATTTCTCTGTGCTGTGTGAAAAATGAAAGCATTTTGCTGTTCCCTGTGCCCTTCTCTATTCCCATGGCATTAGCTAAAGTCCAGATATGAGATATACATGATAGTACTGATGTGACAAGGAGATATGAGAAGGCTGAATGTTTCAGTGTAATGCTGTAGTAGCTCTGCTCATTGCTAGATATACACTGTGATTCATTTCTTGTCCCTCCAAATTGTTATCCAAAAAAGTTTTGCTTCTGATAAAGATTGCTTTCTACATTTGCACACTACTTGCCAGGGTGACAAAAGTGAAAAATTTAGTTTAGGCTGCCTTATGAAGCATGCTGTAGCCTGGTGGCATTGTGCAGCAATTAGCATTCTGGATAGTACTCAATGAAAAAACACACAGCTGTTAAGTAAATTTCTGTGTGGCTCAAAGAGTTAAGTGCAGTGAACTTATACAAAAAAGACAGCTAATGTATGGCTCAAATCCACTTAACTGAAAATTTACAGGGGGTGGTTTGAATACGTACTTAATCACATTTTGTGATACCAATGTGTTGTTATTTAAAAAGCAACTTTTGTTATTATTGCTGACAATGTGTGAGTTTTTGTCCGTCCACTTTCACATTATTTGTCATTAACTACAAGTCTGAAAATGAGTTCCACAAAGAACATTTCTGATGTTACAGTGAGATGTGAGAAGGATGAATGTATCGCTTGAATGCACTTCTTATTCTAGTCATTGCTACATACACCTATTAATTGTATTTAATTTGCTGTCAGATTTTTTTCTCTATCATATATTTTTTTCTAATCCCTTTTCCATTTGCTCTCCACTCAGCAGCATTCAAACATGATTCACTGCCTAAGGAAAAAAAGTGAAAATTTTAGTTTAGGCTGCTTTATATAGAGCATATATGCCTGGCAGCATTGCATGGCCAGCAACAGTCCAGATCATATTCAGTGAAGAAAGTACACCTTTCATTTAACTTTTTTTTCTGGCAAAAGGTGTAATTGAAGTGAATTGAGAGAAATAAGACATATGATGCATTATTTAAATCACGTTTAGAGATAACATTGCAATTAAATCACAATATGCATTTTTTCATTTTAATTTGCATTTGTTCTCCACTTGACAGCACACAAACACAGTTCACTAACTGAATTTTTTTAGTTAGGCTGCCTTATGTAGTTCAAACAAGCCTGGCAATGGTATGCTTTCCTCAACACTCTGGACAGTACTGAGTAGAGAAAGTCCAGCTATCACATACCTATCTCTGTGGTGCAAGGTGTAAGAGCAGTGAATTTAGATAAAGACCATAGGTGATTAAGGGTCTGAGTCCAGTTAAATAATACTTTTACAAAGGTGTAAGAATCATATTTCTCACAACATTTTGATTAGGACTGTAAAACTAAAGAAAGATGATAATGTTAAATGTTTCTTGCAAGCAATGAATCAGTAATGCATACATAAGTAAACTTTTTTGTTTAGCATATCTCTATCTATGTTGTTTCACGTATAACCTCAAGCTAATGTGTGCCCAATTTCTTAAACAGGACAATGATATTTCATTTAAAATTCACTCGCATATGTATGATAGGCACAATACTTTTGTTATAATCATCATGGCTCATTAGATATCCTAACTAGTATTTAGGACAGTTAGGTCTTGTGAAGTATGTATGTAACATGCCCCAACCTGTATTACTCAGCTCATTCAAATATCCAACTGAAATATATTTACAAACAGAAATACTGTCTTTTACATAGGAATGCATTCTGTGGGCTAATTAAAATCACACAAATACAGGCCACTCTGAAGTGTATCTCCATTCATTCTGAAATGAGTATATTTCTAAATCCCATGCTTAAAAGGTAGGTCTCCTGTACCAATGCCAATTTATAAGCTGACTTTCATTTTTTGCATCCTTTATCCAATGGGTTTGATTCTCAGCTGGCACAACAATATTTTAACATTGTGTAAGCCCCAATATTACAATATGTCACAATTCATCTTCTTTCACCTTCCAAACTGCAAGGATTAAAAGCCATGCCATTAAGCATTCCATTGTTGAACATTTCAACTTGTATCAATAGGTTGAGCATCACACATGGAAAAGCTCAATGCCATGTTTTACACCCAATCCACAGTAGTCCAGTTACTTTTGTGCAAATGTGCTGAAATCTGCTGTGCTATGGAAATACAGAGGAAAGGAATACTAAAGACAGTACTGTGAAATACTTAATTTAACAGTTCTTAGGCTGATAGATATAACAAAGCATGAGTTCCTATGTACCATGTTGAAATAATTGCCCTGTTTGTAGACTGATGCTTTCTGTATGGTACCATGGGTTTGACTGTAGCTGTAGGTCAGTTTACTAAATATTGACATTTCATATTCCTATCATATATTCAGCTGCAACGTCTGAGTTTCTCTCCATAAACATTTCATTAACATACTATTTGAATAATGCTGCAAGACATCATTTGCAAAAAAACATTGCAGCCCCAACAGGTAGATTTATTAAGCCACCCTCATTCTGTTTATGTCTTCATGTTCATTGCACTCTCCTACCCCTTATTTCTCCTGGTGGCAAGTATTATATTGTACAGAGTATGACAGTTCAATGATGATGATTTAGTAAGTAAGAGTAAAACACTATATTAAAAGTTCTTACATGTCCCACACAACATATTGTTGCTATTCCTTTCTGCATCTGGCTGTCTTTCTCTTTCTGTTTCAGTAGGTTGTCACTGTTTTCCACTTGTGTTATTTAAATTTTATAATGTAATAATTCCTTTATGATGTGATGAGATAATGCTCACATGTATAGATAGATTTTTGACTTCTTTCAGGGTTCTAGTCCAGCCAGTAGCTAAATGTTACTGACTGCTTTTTGGTACACTATATTATGTGTAATCTGTTGGATAAATATTGTTATAAGCCAATGTTAACCTTCTTCTGCCATAAGCTACTTTGTCCTCACCTGTATCTCAATCTGTCAACATATCCCCTGTGTATTATTTTACTTCCACCGCTGCATTTGCACAATGTCTGGCACCAGGCAACAAATGCAACTAAGGCTAAATGGAAGTGCACAGCTTATGGCAATAGCTTTTGATCTTCTTGCCTTCAACCAACTTACTCTAGCATGCTTCATGCTGCTCTGCATAGCTATGCTTATTCAGTTTGATGTACTTTTCAGCAAACAGAAGAGTCAGATGCACAGATTATAGTGGTCATTAGAGTAATGGAGATGAATACATATATTCACATTTGCAGAAATCTACTATCAAATGTTAACTGTCAGAAGTATGACTTCTTGCATAGTGTGCTTAATTAAAATTAGGATATACATTTTTTTCATGCAATGCTCTAAAGATTCAAATCCAAATGGATGAAGAAATGTTTCCGAATGTTTTGTCTAACTGCTGCGCCTGTAAATGCTGGCTATACCTTTTCTTTACACAGCATTATCCTGCTGCTATATTAACGCCACTGCTCCCTATTGTGAAGCCTGTCTTGCACTGATCTTTACATGAAAGTCAGCACAGAGCAGCATAGAGTACTGCTAATTCCTATTCTGACTTCAGCACTTCAATATATGATTATGCATGCATTCATACTTTTCCAGCAACAGCACAATTCAGCTTGGCAGTGCTGTGCTCAAAGAATAACATAAAAAAATCAAATAATTGTTTTAGGCTGCACAATGTTTGCATGTCTGCATTAATTTTGTCAGCAAGTTATCTAGACTTCAGATTGATGCTGACAGTTAAATCAGTCTCTTAATGTATTTCTGCTCTACAATGTTTACACATGCAACAGTGTTGCAAGTTTGGTTAACCCATTTTCGCTTAATCCATCACCATTATTCTGCAGTGCACTGCCCTATGTATGACTTGCATGTTTGTCTTATCAATGCACATTGTACAAGTATGAGACAATACAAGTATGCAACCATCCCAGCATGAAGTGGCAGAAAAGTTTGATTGATAATCCACTGGTTAACAACAGTGAAATTCTATGGCATCCCTTAAGGTGAAACATGTCAATGTCCTCACAGTAATGCAATATACATGAAGAACAGTATCTAAATGTTAGTAGAGAAGCAGGTAATTACATGGGAGAATCACAGTGATGTTACATTGTCCTGTGCACACATATGCATTTGTAGCACAAATTGTGATATACAGGACCATCAATTCAGTGTATTTACTAGAAGTACAAATGGCCCATTCCACATTGATAAAGTCAGTCTTCTCCTGTGGTACTTGCAAATAATACTGCACTCTAGATTGTGTGATTAGATAGGTAGAGGGATCAGTGTTCAACACAGGAAGCTTCTGTGTGTTTATAATGTTTGGAGCTGTATCTATTTCTCTTGAGGAGAATGCATTTAACTCTTCACACAGCTCCCTTATCCCACGGTGTACGGAAACAACATCTCTGATGAGGCCATCCTGACAAAAGTGTCCTCTTTCCCCATAAGAATCAGATTTCTCATGTGGTGCTTGCAACTAATAGAGGTATCTCTATATTATGTAAATAGATAGGTAGGAGGTTTGATGCTGTACATGGGAACTTGTGTGTAACACTTGGTGCTATATCCACTTCCCCTGAGAAGAATGCATTTAAATTTGCATACAGCTCCCTTATCTCACTTTTACAGAAACAACCACTCTGCAACACAGTGATTAAGTTATACTGATAAAAGTGCACTCTCTCCTTTTAAGAGTCAGACATCTCCTGAGTCATTTGCAACTAATACTATGCTCTCAGCTAGGAGGTTTAAGGCTCAATATGGGGAACTTCTGTGTGAGCGGGGGTGTTAACAGTTATGTGAGCATGGCCTCCAAAACAGCTGTGCTCAGTCAACTTCTACCCTGGAGAAATGGTTAGATGACTCCTCCTTATCTCATATTTTGCAACCACAACTTCTTTGTAACAACACACTGATGTGGTCATTCTTTCTAAACTGAACTGTCACACCTTAAATGTCAGAATTCTCCTGTGGTGCTTGTGTTTCAAACAGATTATACTATTCTCTAGAATATGTAATTAGAGAGGCAGTATGTTCAAATACAGAAGTGCTTAACTTCTACAGCTCTGAGTTTTGGTTTACACACATTTACAGTGGCAGCTATTTCAACTTCAGATGGCTGTAAAAATCATTTTACCAGACACTTCTCCTTGGCAATCCACTGCTGAAGTCATCCCTGCATAGATGCAGTGTGCCTCACTTATACTCACTTTCTCCTGTGATGCTGGCTACTGATAATGTCCTGTAGAGATGGTGTAACTAGATAGGTAGGTGGTTTGAGTCCAACCCTGCTTAACTAGTGTGACTGTAGTTACTGTCATATACTGTTGGCCACCTCACAACCACCTGTATGTACACTTCCATTTATGAGATGGACTTACAGTGGCACAGTGTTATTACATTAGCAAATACTAGCATCCACATGGAAAATAACTGTCTGGCCACACAATGATTACACAATGCAACCATGACTGCAGTAGCTCACAGTTGGAGTGTAAATTGTCCTGTGTTTTGTGACTCTCATAGTGTGCTTTGTACTTGTAACTATGTATATAAGATGTTTGAGGCTAGCTGTGTGTCTTTTACCCTCATACTGTGCATAATTCTCTTCAAGTACATATATGGTGTGTAGATGTACAGTGTTATTGGGCACTTTGACCATTTGTTAGCATATAAATCAAGCTAATAAACAGTGGTGATGTCATCCATTCAACTATGCACTGTCCCAGTTGTACCACAATATGTTCTGTAATGCTTGTGATTCTGGAACTAATCTGTAGATCATGATTTTAGGTAGTTAGTTCAAATCCGGACAGTATTGCTTAGACTACATTGTATCGGCCTTATTGTGACTGGACATGTCTCTTATCACTGTTGTCAAATACATCTGCTGTGTACAAGTATAGATGTTGATTCCTATTACAAATTGCTATGATAATTTCTCACATAAAATGCTTTTATTCACAGTGATGATGACATGTGATCACATTTTCTTTACAACCAGACAATAAGAGCCACACAAACCCAATAAAGCCAAAAAACAAGGATCCGGGCAGGCAGAATAAACAATTTAATGTACTTCAAAGCAGTTTAAAATGTACTGATAAAAAATATATGATAAGTGCTTTTGTTTGGACTCTGCCAAACTTCCTCTGATAACAAATATATAATTTCCTTCAGTTTAAAAATACTACTGTGATGCAATAAACACTCTCATTGGTACATTCCCTTCATTAAAGAAGTGCCATGACACACACCCTTCATGAACTAATACAACAGAAACAACAGAAAGTAACTACCCCATTTGAATAAAAAATGTACATTTAAAATCCATTTCAGGACATTAAGACACAGTGAAATACATTGTTGCATATATACAAATAAATATGTATATATATATATATATATATATATATATATATATATATATATATATATATAAATGCATAAATTATAATGAAATATAATGGAATGATATTAATGCATTATATACATAAATAATTTCATCTTTTTAACGATTTTAATTTAAAGACAGTTCCTAGCAATAATGAGCCATTGAGACCTGGCCAAGAGTGTGCATTCAAGCGTATTTGCCATTCTAGTTCCATTTTTTTCTAGGATGGCTTGCCCCCCCCCCCCACAATTACTTTTTAAAGTGTCCAAAATAAAAAAATGTAAAGAATGTATACTATTTAAATTGATATGCTTTGCCAATGTGTTTGTTTCTATATTATCTCTTATTGCTCTAACATGCTCGCCCATATGGTCTTTAAATTTTTGTTCCATTTTCCCAATGTAAAAACATGCACAATGAGTACATAGGGCACAATTAACTATTTTATCAGTGTGGCAGTTAAATTTCCCCAAAATTCTAATATGGTAATTATTAACAAGAACTGCACACGTTTCTAATATATAATTACAATATTTACATCTGCCACACTTATACATGTGGCCACTAGTCCTGTTCTTAATAGAGTTCTCAAAACATCTCTTAAGGTTATATCCCCTCTTGTATACTAAAGATGGAAGGGTATCAACTTTATTTCTCACTATGGGCTCATTTATTAAAAGTTCCCAATTTTTATGTAAATATTTTTAATATTGTAACTATCTACACTAAAAGTAGTAATAAAACTGCAAAAAAAATGTTGTGTGATTATTATTAATATTACTATTGTCATAATTATTAGCCATGTCAGTAACTTGGTTGTTCAACTGGTTATTAACTCCAAAATGTGAGTTTTCTGCATTATTTCTAATGGGACTATTATCACATTCAGTGATGGTACTGGTGTTAGTGTCTCCAAGAAGTGGGTTAAAATAGCCCCTTTCTCTCTTAGAAATGACCTTGTTCATTATTTCTTCTATCAAGTAGGTAGGATAACCCCCATGGGAAAACATGTCTTTTAATAAATTGCATTCTGTCCCATTTACTAACCATTTGAGTTCTCCTCACATATTGTCCTTTTAGGACAGCTCTTTTTTGTGTATGGGGGTGACTACTATCATAATGTGAAAAACTGTTACTATAAGTTTTTTTACAAAAAAATTCAGATATGTATTTTTTAGAATCCAAGTCCTTAATCAAAAGTACATCTAAATATGATATTTGTTTACTGCCCTTTTCAGCTCTAAATTTTAAAAAGGTTGTAGTCTCATTAATGTATTCTAGAAATTCATCAGCCTTAATTTCTTCACCACTCCATAAAATAAATATGTCGTCCAAAAAGCATAGATATATTTTGCAAAACTGGAAGAATGGGGATGAAAATAAAAACTGTTCTTCCCAAACTCACATCTCCATGTTGGCATAAAGAACCCCACAAGGGGACCCCATTGCCACCCCTTCATTTTGCAAATACAATTTTTCATTAAACATAATAAAATTATTTTTCAAAACAATGTCAAATAACTGTTCATATAGATTGATGTTGTTTTGAAAGAGTCCTTTTTTACATAAGTGTTAACCCATTCTATGCCCTGTTCATGAGGTATGACAGAGTATAAGTCTTTCACATATATTGTGATGAACATATACTGCTCCCTGTAACTGGCTTTATTCATTCTAGCTAGAAAGTCCCAAGAGTCTTTGACCAGGTGGGTTTCAGCCATTTTCTTTACATAACATATGTAGCATTATCCTCTGACAGAAGGGAATGAGACAACTATCTGTATGTTGTTGCCTTAGTACAATAATTACAGACACAAATATCCCTTGCAACAGCATGATGTAATGATGTAATGCCTTGACATACCAACATATCACACAATTGTAGTCACACTTCTACTGTGTCACATTCATCCTCTACAATATCATGTATTTTTTGTTGTCAAATACTTAAGTGTTCAACATCCACATTCAGTGACTGTTAGCATTGTTGGGTCTTATACTGTAATGCATGAATGGGATCCACCACAATTATAATGTGTCTATTTACAGTGGGAGAGGCCTACACCCTCCTTTTTATCTCAAAATGATTGTTAATGACACATACATATGATGTAATACGTTAGCATAGGTGAAGTGTCAGACTTTTATTAAGACTTCCACTGTGGCACTTCTGTTTCATCCACATGTCATTAGTCGATAGAGTCACATAGCTTGCTGTTCAATTCCTGAAAGGGGAACATTATATGAATGTGCTAACATTACATAAAAAATTGAATCTAGTTATTCTTAACCAATGTTTTGTTTGACAGTGATATATCATTACAGGTTATGATTGCATGACAGTGAAATAGTTATTTGGGGCATATCATGTTGTAAGTACCCCTGTGGCATGTGCATTGAATACTGGTTTTATAGCTTACATACACAGATAGACAATGGTTCAATTTTTGGACAGGGTGGGCACTACATTATGGAAACAGTTTCCTTGTCAAAGTAGCATTGATACTGTACTGCTTACTGTTGTATGGACAGTAAGATGTGCAGCTCCTTTCGAGCATACTGACGAAATCCAATTCTTCATATTATATTTGTAACTCCTTTCTTAATGCACACATTGATTTCAAATATTTGTCACAGCCTCCACTACTATCTGATATGGCACATACAGTCAATACAGAGATCTAGAAAGAGCCTAGTATAATAGGCAGTGGTTTGAATTTGTTACTATCTGTGTGTCAGACAGCAGAGGCTTATACACAGATAATACTTACGGTACAGTTAGAGAGCCACTTTTTTCAGGCCTTATCCTACAAGTAGGGCATCCATACCCCTTATGACAGGAAAGTGCTGTAAGCCCTCCAAGGGTGTTCTTCATGACATAACCAATATCCATATTTCTGTGGTGCCATGATTGGTATACATGTCTCTGATATCTGTCCTATTATGTGTTCAAAAATGGTGAGAGTGTTTATGTCATTCATTACTCACAGGCAATACCTATTCCCAAAATAATTATGCTCTATATTGCATATGTTTTTAACTAGGCATTTCTTTATTACTGCAGTTGTTTTTCTCATGCTATACAGCTTAATGTCAGATGAGGGCTTCCATAAATGTTTCTTAGTGTATGGCATGCTGCTAGACCATCAGAAACTGTGATTGGTTCTCTGTTACAACACTTTCTCTTGTGTTCGTGTTGTTGAATTGCTCTTACGTTACTGTTCCCTGAAATTCCATGTGAGAATGCCCAGTATAACAATTTCTGAGATGTTTGCAAATTAGCAATAGAAAACTTGAAATCAAGGCACCATTTGATTTTGTTATTACTTGTCACTTATGTATGCTGTGTTCTGTATGCCACGGTGGTGCAGCGGTAGCGTTGTTGCCTCACAGCAAGAGGTTCTCCCATTCGATTCTCGGCTGGGGTGCGAGGAGTGCCTTCTGTGTGGAGTCTGCATGTCCTCCCCGTGGTTGGGTGGGCATTCGAAAGACATGCATAAATGGGTGTGCTTTTGTTGAAGATTGAACATTGAGCTGGCACCTCAGCGTTTGTCAAAATCTACTGCCAATCATTAGCGGACCGGAGTTCCACTGTGGCGACCCCTAACTGGGAAAAGCCAAAAGACAACAACAACATGTAAGCTGTGTGCTATTAGATTACCATTTACATGAATATACAACCCTTGCTTATCTATTACATGCTTACAGGTAATAAATCAATTTTCTATGGATGCCACTGGCATTTATTTGCAAAAACATGCCCAATTCTGATATATATGACATTACAGCTGTAAGGTCCATTTGTTCTTTCTGCATATATGCTGAGGTGGAGAATGCAGCAGTGATATTGGTTTGCATACATAAATTCCATGTATGTACATCTCATATGAAATAACTGCAGCCTATGCATTTATTCCATAATATATTTTCTGTCCTTGCTTTTATCTCAGCTGAGCATTTTATTAACATGTATATCACATTTTAACTCCCCTTTGTTACACTGTAGCTTTATATCCCTATCACATCCTTTGTTAGCACATCTGCTTTTATTTATGTGTGTAGCTCTGGTAGTGGCATTGGCACTAATTATCATTTCATCAATATTGCAGGATTTGTGTTAGAAATGTTTCTTTGATACTCAGCACATTTGCCTGCAATATACGAGTACACTTTAATTTCACCTTCGAAGTACAACCATTATTATTTATGTACAGTTCCCCACTTCAGAATTCTTTCACTCTTCTTGCCCTTAATATTTTTGGGTTGCAGTGTATGCTCTTATCTTAGCTTTGCTTCTAAGAAAGCTGTTTTGTTTACATTCTGTGATTGTGCTTGCAAGCACATTTCCATGTCCATAAACACTATTGCTGGCCACGAAAAGGTGCTTACAAATGTGCAGGCATGATGAGAAGCATGCATATTTGATTAGCACTGTCATCTCGCTAACATGTTTAAATCGTGTAGATTTAGCTCAAAGCCTACATAATTGTTAATGAATCCCAGGCCAAAGACAAGTCTTTAAATGAACTTGTATTTGAGAATCGAAACTGAATATAGCATGGCAACAATTAAAATCAGTAAGGGAGTAGCCTATCTGCAACCATTATGTGGGTAGCTTTGCCCACAAACCCCCTCTTATAAGTGCCTGCCATTCAATTCATGGCATTTTTAGAGTGCTGAATGATCAAATGAAAAGGAAAAATAACTCTTTTAAGAACAGTGAAGTTTTTTTTTCTCCTCTGCTCTGCAACCACAGAGTATGTATATTTAAGTTTGGGAGTGGGGAGTATCACCCCATGTGGGGGATGCATGGGGGGCTTGTCCTATGCAGAAAAGTTACCTCCAAGGTTCAGAAAAAGTAGTTTTGCTGCTTTTGTTTCGATCATTCAGCACTCAATAAAATTACTATTGATCAATCAATGCATCACCTCCTTACTTATATACTAACTTTGCATTACTGCGGAAACATCTGCAACTCCATGATCTGATTTACTTAAAGACAGCACCATTTGTTTGAAAACTGTGAAACTGAATACAGCATAACAACAAAAGAAGCCTTTTTCAGAGAAGCTATGCTCCATTGCACCATCATGTGTAGGATTAGACCCTACACAGCCATACTTATATACATTAATTCAAATGCTGCAGTAACACAGAGAAGTGTGTAATTCCACTGTACTATTTAAGGAAAGCATAGTACTCTTACTGATGAATAAATTACATTATATGCAAACAAGCCTGGTTCCACTCAATTGCACATTTGTATTATTTGAATCTATTTGAAAAACAGTTATCCAGAAATGTTAAATATCAAGTAATAAACTTCAGATTATTTTCAGACTTAATAATATTCAAGCACATTACATGCTGTATATATAAATAGCAAGTTCAGTATTTAGAATCAGCTAGAATCCTCAGCATTGAAGCCATCATACTCATAGAAAACCCACACATACGTGAGAAGAAAACATGCAACCTCCACACAGACAGTGGCAAGAACTCAGAACTCAGGAGGTGTGATGCAGAGAACTTCAACTGAGCTTCTGTGCTTCACTTCTATTTTTTTTTTCTGTACAAGGTTTAGTGTATATTATATGTATGTTAATACTCATAAGATGGTGTATTTAATAAATATTTAGAGGTAGTCTTCTGATCTATTAAGGTTCACACAGTTTTTAGCTGTTTGCCTTTTACAGGTCGGTGAAACAGTTGAGATCAGCATCATGTTTGCTGGAGTGTTGAATCATTTATTAAGTTCTGCATGAGAAGCATGCTGTGAAGCAGTTTGTATATATGCATTGAATTCTACTGCATTATGTACATTCTGGCATTTCCATTTTTATGTATTTAGTGATTTCCATTTATAGTGTTTCAGACATATGCCTTTTGGTCTGTGTGTCAGTCTCGCAAATGGGAAGTGATTCAGATTGTACTGCTACAGTAAAATGAACATAATCTTATTAGATGTAACATGCTACCAGAAAAAAGGCTCTGCAGTGAAGCTTTACTATCCAAACTGCCCATGGCAGCTATCCGCAGCTTTCAGTAGTATAAGAAATAATGTAGTGTATGAATACAATTATGGGATACTACACCAGTATTCATTATAAGAGCACATTTTGGGTGCTGCTGTTCTAGTTTGTATTTTGGGAAATTTCTTTTTTTTTTCCTCAAATATTTTTTTATTTTCAATTAAAATAACATTTACATAATATTTTTAAATATCATTTTAAACAACTATATACAATATTTACAATAGTCTGACTTTCAATTATATACACTGTATGTTATTAAATATAGAATTAACAGATCAGTTATCAGAAATACAATATTGATTATTACAGAGTGTCCAACAAAGCTATAACTTTCTTCCAAGGAGTATTTACCAATGGCCTGGGATAGATTTGTAGTGCTTTGATTTTTATTTCCATCGATGCAGTTGTCTTCAGTAAAGTGTAGAATTCTTCCAAGGTCGGGGATGTATTTGAATTCCACCTTCTGGTTACGCATTTCCTAGATATAGCAAGTATTGTCCATAACAAATACATATCTGTCTTATTCAGGTAGGGACCTTCATTTACATTTAGTATAATCAATACTTTAGTTAAGGTAAAGGATTCATTAAATAAAGCTTGTAAAAATGATTGATTCCATTCCAATATGATTTAATTTTATTACATTCATAAAAAATATGAATCCAGTCTGCTTTATTTGACTTTTCACACCTCCAGCAAAAAGCATTTGTAGTAGTACTGATCTTTTTAATTCTATCTGGTGTTAAAAATGCTCTATGTAAGTATTTCCAGTTAAATATTTTCCAGTACTGTGTGTTAGAGGTGTAATTAACTGATAGTAAGATGTTAGTTTTAATTTCTTCTGTTAACTGCAATGACTGACCTTTTGTTAAGAACTGCCAGTATGATGATTTGGGAATTGTTTTATATGTTATTAACTCTTTATATAAATTTGAAATGGAATTTATCTTTTCACAGCTATTATATATAAATTCATACAGAAAACTTATTAGATTTGGAATATCTTTAAATGAGGAATTATTGATTAATCTGCATAAATCTTGAGTGTACATTAGAATGCTTTGTAAGGTTAACCAGTCCTGTGTTGGAATATTGTAAGCAGTTTTTATCATACGTATATCTAAAACATTTATTTACACATTGATTTTTGGGAAATGTGTGACTGAAGCATTTAGGCTGCTACATCAGAGTCATCAACCTGCAAATAAAGAGAAAAAAGGAAGCATTTAAAATGTAGTTTATGGAGTGTTTATGACAGAAGCTGCTTGATACTACATTTGAAAACTGTAGACTTTTTTGGCCCCTCTGCCTCTATGACCATTGGGACCCTATTACCTGTTTGCTCATACATTCCTCCCTTCTGCAAATCTGAGTTCACCAACACAGAGAGGCAAGGGGCATTGATTACAATTATCATCTAGTTGAGGACTGGAAGATTTATTTGTATTTTTTCAAACTCCCTGCTCTTTTCTGATTGGCAAGCAATAAACAATTCCTGCAACACCACACCCAGGACAGGTGCATGCTTCTTCAAATACTCTTTGACTGCCCCCCCCCCCTATCAAACTTTCTGTGTATGGAGTGTACATATGATGTTATCTTCCAAATGGTGTGCCTGCAGTTATACTTGTCCTAAACCACCTCCTATCCATCCCACAAAAAAGAGGTGGTGCCAGGTGTTCAGTCCCAGCCCACCTTAGCTGGCTTCTCCAGATCCCGGACTGCTAATCAAACACAGAGCATCTGGAGTATAGTCAGGGACAACACCTCTACAACATCCAGCTAGCTTTAAATTATAGCCATTTTGCTTTTACTAAATATAAAAATGTACTTGTCAAACCTAAAAATTATATAAATGATGCTACTTATAACACAATTAGATTCTGAAGCTTGCTGTGGAAATGTTATTTGCTAACAGAATCATTTGACTTCTGTTTTTCAAATACTGTGTAAAATAAAAATGTGCTGTGTCAATCTCAATTCTGTGCTCTGCAATACTGAATGAAATAGGTACTTATATTCATTGTTTTAGTTGTGTAACCTTTTCACAAATGCTCCCCTTGCAAAACCTAAGCTCTAGGTACAGTTCAAAAAATTGCAAAGTGGAAAATTTCTTTTACGAAATGCTTATATTTCACTAGAGCAAGGAGAAAAAGAAAATATGAAGAGTGAGAAAGGTAACAGAACTATACACAAATGAGAAAAGGTAACGGGACACACTCACTGAAATGCTATTCCTTACCGTGTGGATCCAATTAAACATGTGGCTTCCCTGCTCTTGGCAAAGTGTATAGGGGAAGACGTTTCAATTTGTCAAGTTTAGTACCCCACTGTTCAACTACCTGTTCAGCGTTTTGTATAGGAAATCACTGCCAATGTGTTTTTATTTGCACCCCAGCAATGATTTCACTTGTGCATAGTTTTCTCTTTTGTGCAACCATCAAGTTAAGACATTAATACATACATACATGTAGTTCATATGTATATGTATTAGTGCATGTCATTCCGCTGAAAGCTCATTTCATTAAAACTCAAATGGTAATGCATATTTATTGAAAATTCATTTGAATGAAAAGTCATTTGATAGAAAAGTGCAGTCATCTATGAAAAGTATCTGATGGTGTAGTTTCTTATCATGCTTAAACCTCATAGCAAGCACTAATTAACCCTAGCACTAGACCCCCCTATACTGTCCAGAAGGACAAGGCTCTCTATTCATCCCCACCAGCCAATCAAAACAGCTTACTCTACCTATTCAGGCATGTCCAAAGGGCAGTTTTCAGTGTACTCTCCAGTCCAACTGGTGAATCTGGGCATTTTGAGGCAATGTTACAACTGCCTCATGTACACAAACAACCCTCTCCTCCTACCACCAAACACTAATATATGCGAGAGATGGAATTATACAGCCAAACTGGAGGCAAAGCTCTCTCAACCCAAGACTGGAACTGACAGTCAAGAGGAGAAGGGTAATACTTGCAACACACCACCAGTCTCACATAGACCTAATAAACCAACACCGGCAAATAACACACATAAATACATGAAAATATACTCGGAGGCTCTAAATAAAAAATCTGCAAAAGCAAACAGAGACCTCCAAAGCAGACATCCAAGCAACCTCCACACCCCATCACCAACCATGAACCACATACTTCACATAATCATTGCGCCACGCAATCACAGCCCTTAAGGCAAAATAACATACCCAACACACTAGTAATAGGCGACTCTATAGTCAGGCACACTGATATCCCACTAACTAGGCTGGACAAGGAGAAGGTTACAGTTAGCTGCCTGTCATGTGCCAGGATCCGCCACATAACACAAGCACTCAGGTCACTCCAGAACAAGTACAAATATGACTGTCATTGTCCATGTTGGTGTGAATGACCTCAAACGTACCTTCCTGGACTACATGAAAAGAGACATGGAAGAGCTCTCTGATCATGTAGCCCAGACTGGTATGACCCTGACCCTGAGTAGCATCCTGCCCTCACCAAGAATGATGCCACAATATAAAGAAAAAAATTATCAATTTCAACACTTGGCTAAGTTTCTGGTGTCATTCAAAGGGGATCCAGTATCTGTCAGCCTGGGATGACATACTCGATAAGCCACGTTGCTTCACAAGAGATGGCTTGCACCTGTCACCCTTAGGCTTTTGAATACTGGCCAAGGCTCTTGCCACCCCCATAGTGCCTTTTTTAAGCAAGGCTCAAATGACAAACCCACCACCATAAATAGCACAAGTAACCAAAAACTGAGGGTAATGCTACTCAACACCAGAAGTCTAAACCTCAAAATACACGCACTTGAGGCACTCCTCAGTATGGAGAACATTGACATCTGTGTAGTAACAGAAACCTAGTTTAAGGCTCATCAGAGCACCTCAGCACTACTAGACTATAACTCATACCATACCTTTCGACCACAGAACTAGGACCGAAACACAAAAGGTGGGGGTGTATCCATATTTATCAAGGATACCCACACCTCCAGGTTAGTGGTGCAGCACAATGCATCGGAGATCATCCATGTGCAACTAACAACAGGCAAAACTGCAGTCCAAATGGTAACTTGCTACAGATCACCCCACCATGACCCAGGACCCCCATTCTGCATTTCTGGAGACACTGGGAAATATGAAGGTCCTACCAAACACCCTAATACTGGGTGATTTCAATTACCCAAACATAAACAAGGAGAACTTCCCAAGTACTAACTCCCTTGCCCAACACTCCCTAGAATTTATAAACTCAAATGCCTTGGATCAACTGGTCAACACCCCCACCAGAGGGAACAACATATTGGACCTGGTCATCACCAACATGGGCGACCGGTGTTCCACACCGGAGGTCAACCCCTCACTGGTTAGATCAGACCATAGACTAATCACTCTGGATAACCACATTCTGCCCCCACCTCCAATCAAGGAAACCACCGTGAAAAACATTTCAAAAGCAAACTTCACATTACATAAGACCAAGGTGGAGAGGTTCACAGCCCCCATGCTAAAGGACAATGCTGTCCAAGCTGCTGAAACCTTTGCAAAGGCACTCTATGAGCATCTGCAGGAATGCATGGATCATGCTATCCCAAGTAAAACCAAGATTCGCTCCTCCAAGAAAAGGAAACCAGTCTGATGGACCCCTGCCATAAACAAGCTATACAACAGAAGGAGGAAACTATTACAGAAAAGAGTAAAATCCCAAGAAGGAAAGACATCCCTGATCAGTATCAGCAAGAAACTACGATCCCTCATTTAATCATCCAAGGCTAGTTTTGAAAGAAAAATTGCCAAGGACTCCAAAGATAACCACAAAGCGTTCTTTAGCTATGTCAAGAACCTAAGTGGAAACTCTCAGATCTGCTCCGAATTAGTGCAGAATGGCACAAAATACACTGAACCGACTGATATTGCCAACATTCTGGCAGACAGGTTTAGTGCAAACTTCACCCCTCTCTCACCCCCTAAAAGGCCCATAACCATACTAGAAGAATGTAAGGCCCACGTCAATCACCAACACACAGGTTAAAACAGCCCTATCCAAAGCCAAAAACACAGCTTCAATGGGACCGGACAGTGTCCCAGGCTGTGTCTTACAAGCACTCCAAAATGAACTAACCCCTCACCTAAATACACTGTTCAAACTCAGCCTCTCTACAGGCTACGTACCCACAGAGTGGCGCACAGCAACAGTTATCCCACTCCACAAAGGTGGAGCCACAACGGACCCTGGGAACTATCGCCCTATAAGCCTGACTAGCCTGGTCTACAAGGCTATGGAGCACATCATCATGGAACTCATTAACAGAGACACTGGGAACCTCCAAACCTTGGACCCTACCCAGTTTGGCTTTGTTAAGGGCAGATCATGCCTCCTAAACCTGGTGGACTTCTTTGAGACAGTTACCAAGGCATAAGATGAGGGAAAGGAGGTCCACACAGCCTACCTAGACCTTGCAAAGGCTTTTGACACCATTCCCCATTCTAGTATTATAGACAAGCTCACCAGCTTGAACATAAACCCCTACGTCACAAGATGGGTTGCCAACTGGCTCATGGATAGAACCCACATGGTGAGAGTTGCAGGTTCTACATCCGACTCTAAACCGGTTTCAAGTGGCATCCCCCAGGGCTCAGTCCTAGGACACCTCCTGTTCGGTATATACTTCTCAAAGGTACAGGCAAGCATAGAAGGACTATGGCTGACCAAGTTCACAGATGACTGCAAACTAGAGGCCATAACTGATTCTTCGGCTGATACAGACACCCTCCAGAAGGGTCTCACTGAGACGGATACCTGGTGTCAAAACCATGGCCTCAAGCTAAATGCCAAAAAGTGCATAGTCACCCCCTTTGGAAAAATAGTACCATGAACTACCACATAGGTGGTAGTCCCCTAAATACAGAAAATGTAATAAGGGATCTGGGGACCCAATTAGATAGTAACATCTCCTTTGATAATCATATTGCCAAGGTGGTTAGAAAATCTTTCTATGTGGCCCACCTAATCACAAAAGGGTTAGCATCTAGAACAAAAGAGGTTATTGTGCCTCTCTACTCATCACACGTTAGACCCATCATAGAATGCAATGCCCCATTTGGGATGTACCTTACAAGACACCTGCAACAGCTGGAAAGACCACAAAAGTACCTCACCAATAGGATTACTGAACTCAAGCAGATGCCCTATGCAGCCCGACTCAAGAAACTCCAGCTGTACTCAGTTGCATACCGCTTATTCAGAGGTGATCTCTGCCTGACATACAAGGCCATGTCCAACCCAGAATTGATGTACATGCTCCACCTAAAAAAAAACAAATCCCGGAGAGCCACACGCTCTAGAGATATAAGCCTCACCACAACGATAAATAGGACATGCTGGAGGGATAGATTCCTGTCCCAGCGACTCCCCATGCTTTGGAACAGGATTCCAATATACATCAAGCAGAGCCCCTCACTAACACTCTTCAGGAGAAACCTTGACGGGTGGATGGGAAACAGAAAATTTACCCCGAGGATCACTGCAGTGGCTCTGCTGGACAGTGGCACAGGGAACTAATTGCTCTGCTGGACAGAGGCACAGAGAAGTAATCTAAGGGGGTGGCAAAAGCCAACACATTCTGGCTAGGCTTATAAATGCCCTTGGGCAGATAGCCTAGTACTTACCTATGAACCTATAGGAGTTATTAGGAAAGTGAGTGTATCAGAGTATGATTGGACTGCAATGGTCAGCATTTTGTTCTACCCTTAGATTTGCAGATGAATTTGTTTTCATTCCCATAGTAATTCACTGTGTTTGGTATTTTTTTTTCTTTTCTCCTGGGCTGTTTTCCATAGTATATATATAAGTAAGGGGACTTTGAGGGGATTTCCCCCATGCAAAAACATTTTTGTGGTATATTTTTTGTGAAGAATGTTTTCTATTAAATGAGTTTTCAGACAAATAAGTTGTCAATCAAATGGGTTCAAACATTTGAGTTTCAATTAAATCAACTTTCAACCAAATTACAAGGACCCATCAACTCACAGTGTGACACACACACACACACACACACACACACACACACACACACACACACAGACACACAGACACACACACGCACATGCACATACACATACACATGAGCGCGCGTGCACACACACGCACACACACACACGCACACACACACACGCACACGCACACGCACACACACACATACAAGCATGTGTGTGTGTGTGTGTGTGTGTGTGTGTGTGTGTGTGTGTGTGTGTGTGTGTGTGTGTGTGTGTGAGATGCAGGCTTGACACTAGTATCAACACTCATATAGTTGACCTGACTTTTCCCAGAAACCTGATGGTCTAGTGGTGATTTCCCTTTTCCCTGTGATTGGTGAAGCAGTGTAACTTCAGAGTTAGTACATATATAGATATATGTATATATATATATATATATATATACACCTATATATAGTTTTGCGTGCGCGCGCGCACACACACACATACTGTTATTTATATATATATATATATATATATATATATATATATACACTCTGTGTGTGTGTCTGTGTGTGTGTCATTTGATCTGAAAGACAGAATATCTAAATACAGTTGTTCAAACAAACACAGCTAGTCTAAACTCTTTTCACCTAACTCAGCATAACCAAGCAAAACCAGTAAAAAAAAAGATTTATAATTAATAAAATGCATTGAAGAATATCATTAGATTAAATGTGATTACAAACTTTTTTAGATCACTTGTGATTAAAGTGATTGTCCACTTGTATATTTATGGGTCAGCTATAGGATATTAAATGTCGCTTTTTAAGAAATTGTTTACTGAGTGCAAAGCTTGTCAAATGCATGTTTCATTGACTGCAGTTTGCTACAAATATTGGAACTGTCAAAGGGTAAGGATTTTATTTTATTTTATTTTATTTTTACAAGTTTATAGCTAGTTAAATGATTTAGTCTATTGTCACTTTTCAGACACAACCTGGGTACAAGAGTAGAATAAAAAAATAAACTACAGTAAAAGAGATAACAACAACTGATTTGTGTTGGAACATTACTAAAAAAATATAAAGATTATAGTAATATTTATAGATGTATCATAACAGTGCATTTCCATAGCATTTTTATTCACAAAGCATACAAATGGAATACACTAGTGAGTACTTGTAATAAGCTGCAGCCTAGCCATTGTCACACAAGCAGGTGCACTTAGACTCTTTGGGTGGTATTCATAGTCCCGAGGTTCGCACTTGCCTAGTACTTATTTGTGGCAGGCATCGCTACATCTGTTTGTTAATTCAGTGATCACAAGTTATTCAAGTTGAAGAGGCCAATGCAAAGGTGTTTAAAAAAATGTCCACTTATAACAAAAGAAGAAAGTAGCTGAAGTTATTCCTTAAGTATGTACTAAGTACTGCATGAAAACTTCAGTGCTCATATCCTTTCATACTTTTTCAGGTATTGTGAATGAACGTTGTTATGCATAAGCATGCTTGAAGTATTTAAGTCAAACAGCATGCAGAGCATCTTTGATTATTAAGTTCTAATACTATACATTTGTTTGTTTGTTTTATATAGGAGTATCCTTATGTGGGCACCAGGTCCGTTTCTTAAAAGACTGGAAACGGGAAGGTGGGAAAGATCAAAAAAGGAGAGAAATAAATAGGGAAGCACTGAAGGAAAATATCAAGAGGGTTGTGATGGAAGAGGAAGGGTATTATATTTTTAATGGGAGATAGACCCCATGTTTTTCATTTTTTTCATGTAAAAGTGCAGTTTGGATAGGAAGTAGGTTAAAGGGTATAGGAGAGAGGATTAGAGAGTGAAGAAGAATTGAGCTCATGAGGAACCTCCCAATCCGTAGGCCCTAAAATGTTTCCAATGCCTGATGGTGTTGAAGTGGAGGACTCCCATTTTTGAGTGGGTAGGGGCCCATAGTGGCATGGTGTGTAGCTGCTGATAGGGGCAGACAGTCTCTTCAACCCTCTAAAGAGCATCCTGGATTGGCTAAAGGTATCTCTCCACTACCTGCTCCACCACATCCTCAACCAAGTCTGGAAGCCTTCAGTCTGTGAGGCTTTCCAGAGTGCCTACAGGACTTGTACCACCTCCATGACCCTGTAAGGATGTTCCTGGACTGTCAGAGGTTAAAATCCCCCTGACCTGGAAAGATCATGGTTGGACTATTCCTACGGAGTCTGGACCTGTGGAAAAATGAACAGTAAAAGAGAAATGGAGGATACAGAGACAAACAAGAAATGTAGACAACAAATTCACTCATAACATAATACAGCAGTGTAATCTTTGTTAACATTTATTTTTTCATTTTTATTAAATCTTTATTCAAATAAAAGAAAATTCTGGGCTTTGGAAAAGTGGAAACGGTCAGCATATTGCTGTAATGTGGTGGTTATTTTATCATTTGCACTCTCCTGATACTAATGACGTTTGGTGGTGTAACATAAGAAATGGTAATACATTTGGAATTTCTGACTGATATGGGTTGTGCTGCAATAGGGTACTGAAAACATTCTACTTCTGCTATTTTTGTGTATGATTATTTCTGCATTTATAGTTATGAAATCAATAAAAAACTGAAAACATTATTATTTAAAAATTCTTTTTTTAATGTAAATATTTTTGCATATTCACAAGCACCCTCTGTATGTCTCTTAAGCCTCTTAAGCCTACTGTTCTCCTGGCCTCTATTATAAGAAATCTCCTGCTGTATAGAGAACACATAGCGAAAGGTTGTTTAACTCTCTTTCAGATGTGTGTTTTACAATATTTCTGAAATGATTACATTCACTATTAAGCAAGCCACTGAAGTTATTCTTGCACTTGCTTAAGATGTGTATATACTTCTGTAAAAATTTCTATTGAGTTTTGCTATATGCTTTCATTTATTAAGCAAGAGAACAGCAAAGCAGAGATGTTATATATTCATATATATATATATATATATATATATATATATATATATATATATATATACACATATACATACATACACACACACACACACATTTGTATTCATACCCAAAAGCGTGTCAGCACATAAGAATGCCATATGTATATATATATATATATATATATATATATATATATATATATATATATAGCTATATTAATTTCTGTTTACAGACATGTTTATGCCTACTCATACCTTTGGATTATATATAAATGCATATTTGCACTTACACATTCATTTTTTCTTGCATTTAGCTACAAATATGGGATATTTATCTCATAGTTTTTAATCTATTTTGATAAGGTAAAAAAATGTAAATGACTATAGAATTCTGGCTGTCTCACTATCACCTTGTCTACCCACTGAGCCAGCTGATCAGGCCTATACTTCTGCAGGTCACTGTACCTGTGATGTCACTTGTGGCCAGAGTGGGTAATCCCTGTCAGGGATGACAGGTGTCCACCCAGCTCTTGCCAGATGTCAATTTTTTCCAGTAAGACCCATGTGCACGTAACTCAATTTTCTCAAGGTATGAAGACCGCTTTATTACCACCAGAATAGTGGAATAATGAATACTCTCAGCAACTAAGCGCTTTCACCAATCTCTTTGGCTTCATCAGAGTTAATGAGAGCAAATCACAACACCAAATAAATATACATCTAAATTTTTCATCAACCAATCATTGTCCCACCATCAAAACTTCCCAATTTCCAATTACATACATAATTCACGAATGACATCATTGCACCCTCCCTGAAATATTTAAATAAGCACTCGTCCACATCTCTATGCACATAAAACAAATAACTTTAAAATGCATAAAATTGTTACACCATATTTAATAAATACTTAATATTGTTATTGCACAATCTCTAAATGCATTCTACTTTTTGTTTTAGGATAGGCATAACAGATATACTGTCATTAAGGCCTGGGGGTGTTGTTGCATTTGGCCTTACCTGCCAACTATATTCATTTTCTCCCACCCTCAGTCTATCATTACCACCTCTATCACTAGGACTAATTTTATCTATCACAAAAAAGATGAATTTTTTTTAAATTCTGACAACTCTTACTATGAAAATAAAGGGCATTATGTTCATCCTTTTTCTTTATTGCGTAGAAGCCTGAACATACTGTACATGTTGCGATCTTTTTTGTGATAGATAAAATTAGTCCTAATGCCACAACATCCCCAGGCCTTAATGACAATATATCTGTTATGCCTATCCTAAAACAAAAAGTAGAATGCATTTAGAGATTGTGCAATAACAATATTAAGTATTTATTAAATGTGGTGTAACAATTTTATGTATTTTAATGTTATTTGTTTATGTGTAGAGAGATGTGGATGAGTGCTTATTTAAATATTTCAGGGCGGGTGCAATGATGTCATTCGTGAATTATGTATGTAATTGGAAATTGGGACGTTTTGATGGTGGGACAATGATTGGTTGATGAAAAATTTAAATGTATATTTATTTGGTGTTGTGATTTGCTCTTATTAACTCTGATGAAGCCAAAGAGATGTGTGAAAGTACTTAGTTGCTGAGAGTATTCATTATTCCACTATTCCGGTGGTAATAAAGCGGTCTTTTAAGATTGCACTCTTCATTATTTTTTATTTTTCTGTTATTAGTGTGTGCCCTTGTTGGGTAGTATTTGTTTGGTGGAGCTCTTTGTTATCTAGCTTGGAACTCAGCCTTCACAGATACTGCCATCTTTTGAAGTGCCAGTACCAGAATGAAGAATGTAAGAGCAGGGCTGTGAGTCATAGGTTTGGAACCACACCCTCTGTTGAGTGACATCATCATAAACATGCCCAGTTACCATGTAGGAGCATTAGACATGGAACTGCTGTTACTGGAAAGGTTTGTGTTGCCAAACTGCTTTAAAAAATATAGATTTTTTTTTTAAAGGAATGCAGCCACATCTCCATGGTGAATAAAATTTAGTTATGAAATCATTACTTTTTAAGTTACTGAAATCTGTTTCTGCATCTCTGTTTTACCGTTGTTATTATTTGAACCAAAAACATAATGTCATGCATTAATCATTTCTTTAAGAATGTCTTGCACAGTATTGCATCGGTAGAAATCATTTTTCATATTTTTCTTTTCTATTCTGTGTAAATAAATCTTTCTGTGTGTGTCATTATGAACTTATATTAACTTCAGAGTGATCTGAGGTGATGTAAATAATCCTGAATCTATGCAAATACGTTTAAGACTACCATATTAACTTGCAGTCATTTGAGATAGGCAGAAACTGGTTTAAAAAAATCACAAGTGTAATCAAATAAGGAATAAATAGTAAAAATGTTATAAATTATTAGGAATCAGTTCATGCTGATATTAGATAACAGTATTTATACTAGGAGAAGTGTGTCCTTATCGAGCTGCTCTGATGGTCAAATGCAAATGATTCATGTAAATAATGATGACATAAAGGTCATTTGTGACTGGAAATTCCTTACAGCAGCATTGGAAATGTGTATGGAAGTAGTTATAATGGCAATGTCAAAGATATTTTGGAAATTCATTTTGGTAGCATTTAGTAATTATGTTGCTGAAGATGTAAGTACATACTTTGAAGTGACTGTAGTCTGATGAACTGTTTTTTCAGCAATGTACTGTTGTTTCAAGATTCATGCTGCTTTACTGGGGGATTTCTGACCATCACTCGAGTGAAAATGACAGCATGACTAAAAGAATGTGTTAGGGGAAGGATACAAGTAAGTTAGGAAATTATTTGTAAAAGTACTATGAATGTGTTTATGATGCTACACAGATTAATTCAACACTTTAACTTGCTGGTCTGAGACTTTGCATATGTTTATGAATATAGGTGTTGTGTCACCAAACCTATTTTTGTACTCAGATCTTTGATTTATTTCTGATGAAAGCCAGGATGCTTTCATTTCTGTATAGTTTGGCTCATGAGTAGATCAGACGTTTCTGTGTATGACTTTGGCATATTGTTTTAGGTACGTGAATAATGCAGCAGCAGCAGCAGGAATCCAGGCAGAGAAAGGACAATTTTAGCCATGAGAACTTCATCCTCATGGCAGTCCTTAAGACATTCGGCAAATGCCTTTTTAGAAAAGGGGACCCAAACAAGCCGAGAGGGCAAAGGCCTGGAACCAAGTGGTTATGGATACAAATGCTTTTGGTGGAAAGAACTGCACATTACCGCAGTGCAAGAAGAGGGCCAATGATATGGTAAGATGTGGCAGAGCAAAGGCAATGCAGAATGCAATTGTCTGTAGCAGTACTGAGGGGTCTCAAACACTTACACCTTTAACACCTGATGAGGAGTACCTCCTCTACATTTGTGGGATGACTGTGATACAGATGACAATGATGGCACTGGTATAATCAGAGGTTGTGTGGACTCGGGCCATTACCCACATCTGCAGCATCAACAGGCATGTTCTCAGGAAGGTTTGTTTGACAACAGTAACATATTTATATAGAGAATTAAATGCTGAAATGGAATGACTGCATGCAACACATGACAATTACTATTACCAGAGGATCCCTCCACTTATGCAAATAATGGTACTGATGAGTACAGTTTGCACGGTTAAGTGTCGTCTGTACCTCCTTACGCAGTATTCAGTAGTATATGCCAGTATCTGATTAGTAACATATTCAATTATTTCTTCACAGGGTCAGCAAAAACAAACGGTTCCACTATACCAATAAATTTAGAGGCTATCAACAGCAGAATGGATGATGATGATGATGATGATGATGATGATGATGATGATGATGATGATGATGATGATAGCATAGTCATACTTATGAAACAACCAGAGGAAAGTAGCACACATTTACCAAGTTTATATGCAGGATCTCACACCCTACAACATGTTAGTAACTCGGCGGCAGTGACACTGGATCACAGAGTGAAGTACAGAGTAAAATTACGTTGTATGTTGTACAGGAGAAAACCTATGCACCTGTACAAGAATTTCTCCTAGCCCACAGGAACACCTTCTGGATGAGAAATTCAGAGTTAACAGTGTCCATAGTGGCACGTTTGCAAAGGGATGCATGGTGCAGGCATATGTCACAGCTACCCCAGGAAACATGTAAATCATTGCCTGTCCAGCTGTAAAAGTACCATGACATTGTTAAGGTTCAGTGCACAGAGTCAGCTAGAAATGGTCAGAGTACGCTGGGGTGTAGTTGAGTATTTCCAGCACTACATGGAAATGGCAAAAAGTAGAGAGAATGCCATGATCACACTGATCTGTAGTTTGCATCCATGGTCGCCTCCATATGTACACTGGTGAGGACTTACTGAAATCAAACAGGAATCAGCTTTGGAAGGGGCAGAAGACATGTGCTGGCATATCACATCACACTACAAGTACTTCTCAAGAAGGTAGGGGAAATAGTATGGGGGGATTAAGCACAACAGATTTCATGCAGGCCACATCAGCACTCATCTACATATAGCAGAAGCTCTCATTTGAGGTCCAGTCCTGCAGCAGTGTGAGATCAGTGTCTGCAGGATCACCTGCATTAAATAGGTCATACGATCTCAACATGACACTATGCTGTATGTGACACATTTGATCTTGACCTACTGTGATTGAAGCTAGACATTTCTGGTGCTTATAATTTGAGTTTTACACAAAGATGATATTTGTATTGTTTGGAGTAGCAACTTGGACATACTTAATTATTTTTTTCAATACATATGTTCTACTACTTCCTTTCTGAAATTCTCTTTTAACATTCAACATGTGGGTATTTCTTTCCTTGATGTATATTTATACACAAATGTGGCTAATAGCCATTATGGATCCATCATATACAGGAAGGATGCTTTTTCCAACAACTACTTACATTTTCATAGTGCTCATTCTTTCAAACACAATAAGAGTGTTACAAAGGGATAGTTTATCTGTCTTTCGAGAACTGTATTGATGACAGTTTTATTAAAGCATGCATTTTGCTTAAGAATGTGTTTTTTTATTGTGCTTACCCCAACAACGTATTGGAGAAAGTCATTGATTTTACCTGGTCAGGTATACCAGATCATTATGCATCCATCATAAGAAAACCTTTATCCAACATCTCCAGGACAGAAATTCTATTTGATCACACATTATCTATGGTATTACATCATTCCTTGGATGCTGGTGACAAACGCTCTATTGTTAAGAACAATTGGCTTAGGGTTTCTGGTATTTTTTTTGGTCTTAATAAATGTGGCACCACACCATCCTTTGTATACAAGTCATTGAACAATATTGGTACTTCTGAGCACAGGATAGCCACTCCATCTACCTATGGCTCCATTAGCAAGTGTGATACATGTAGTCAGTGTCGTTACATCTTTGAGAGGCCACGCATGGTTATTCTGAACCATCTCATGGTTATTTCATGCCAAGGCAGATATATCTGCAACACCACTGTGGTGGTCTATGTGACCCTTTGTTCTGCATGTCCTGTGTTTTACATTGGAAAAATTAACAGAAGATTAAATAAAAGAATCTATGAACATTTTCATTCCATCAAAAATTGTGATGAAAATAATGCTTTATTTAAACATAGTTGTTCTTGTAAGGATATTAAAACATGCTTTTTATATTGGAAAAGGTCTTCCAGGACAGGGGAGGGGGTGATTGGTAAACTATCTCACTCTGTAAGGCATTGCCATAGCAAATCCTTTTAAATTCTGATGTTTTACTTGGCTTGAATGAATTTGTTTGCCTTTCTCCAGTTGTAAAGAGAAGTTCCAATAAGTTGAAGCATTGACGCTTCTTGTCACGTCTACCTTTTTAGCATATTTAAGCTTGTATTACAGGGATGACTTTATTCTGATTAAGTTCTTGTAACAGGAACGAAAGCACTAAACCATTAAATTCTGTTAAGTACCTTGTGTGGAATGCTCCTTTTTTGTTTATTTGGTTTTCCTTTTGGAATATTTGAACTACTCTTTTAGTTTGTGCTGCTCTTATACAGGGATGTCGACATCTAACTTGAAAGGCAATGAGTTATTACCTAAATAATGAAAAAAGTAGAATATGTGAGTGTAGATTGTAATTCAGTATTAAGACACTTTGCTTCTGCATGCACTTCATTTCAATAATGGTATTACTTACATTTAAAGGAAATATCTGGAAAGAAAGCTGTATGCCATAACATTCAGATTACACTGATTTTTATACCATAAATGTTTTTTTCATTATCAGTGTTACAGCTGTCAGTTACCAAGAACATAACACAAGTACTACATGCTATTCAGGAAAAACACTCCTTAAAAAATAAAAAAAGACTATTTGAGTATCCTGCCATGTAAACTAGCACTGTTGCCATTTCTCCCTCAGCAATACACATTTTATGTCTCTGAAGACACAACTTATTGTGAATGATGCAGTTCAGCTATCTGATGTGCAGTACTGCAAAACATTAAGTTATTTCAAATATATAATAGTTAAATTTGAATAAGCATTGCATAATACAAACAATATAATATATTTTTAATTCACTTTTAAGGTATGAAGTCATGTTAAATAGTGAAACAACACCTTTTACTAAATGTACCACTTCAGGAGATTTAGTATGTGCTTAACTAAGTACACCAGCTATCTATAATCTATATTGTGCTGTTTCCCTGCACTTGTGCTCTAAAATCAGCATTTTTGCATTAAGATTGCATTTTTACATTATAATTGCATTCTTGTGGCAGAACTGTGCTGCAGCAAACTTATCTGAGTTAGGGGCTTCTAGCTGAAAGCTTATTGTATGTTTTCCTGACTGATCTTCAGGCTTTGCTGTTGCAAATGTGCTTTTCTGATTCTATATTAACCCAATGTTTGTGCGGATTTGTGCTCAATTCCTCAGAGCTGTTCTTGGTTTGGCTACTTTGCCTGAGATTTATAGAGAATCTGCTGCATCTAAGGCCATCCACTGGTTGTTGTTGTGTCTTTCGGCTTATCCCGGTTAGGGGTCGCCACAGCGGAACTCCGGTCCACTAATGTTTGGTAGTGGATTTTTACATGCCGAGTTACCAGCCCTGACGCACAACCTTCAACGAAGGCACGCTCATTCATGCATGTCTCCACACAGAAGACGCTCTAGCTGAGAATCGAACGGGTCAACGTCTTGCTGTGAGGTGACAACACTACCGCAGCACCACCACCGCGGGTTAAGGCCATCCACTGGTAAAAGAATGAAAATAAGTACCATTTTGCAGTTCTGCTGATTAGTTTTACTGTATTTCATAAGAATCCTGTATTGTTACATTTCTCACACTTTAGTAGAGTTTCAAAGCTGAACTGTTTTCACTACTGCTGTAATAATTAATTACATTATGTCTGCTAGTTTTACAGGGCTGTAGTTTCTACATTGTATGGTTTCTGTGCACTCTAAAACCAGCATTTTTACATTAACAGGGTTTTCTGACTGGACTCTTGTAGCAGAAGTGTGCTGTAGCAAACCTGTCTGAGTTGGGGGCTGCTGGCTGAAAGTTTATTTTGTGTTTTCCTGATTGGGCTGTTGCTGTAAAACCTGTTTTCTGATTCTACATAAGCCCAGTGTTTACGCTATGCAGCAGCAGCAGTTACAAGTGCCCTGTATAGACACAAATGCTTTCAAGTTTAAATTTCCCTTAGAATAAGTATCTCTGCAACCTTCCCCAGCCTTCTGCTACTCTAGGAGAATCTGAGTTGTGTGAATAGCAACATTGCTTTCTTGGACAGCTGCACTTCACACTGAGTGTAGCACCATTTTGTGCCCACATGCTATCTCAGCCCAGTCAAATCTATCTGCTCTTCTCCCTGATTAAACCCATAGTAAAAAACCCTGAAACCATGGATAGGTACTTTCCTGCTCTCTATGTGGCCAGTTTTGTGGCCATGGGCATCCTGAGGCAATGTAGCAATTGTCTCATGTGTACTGACAACCATTTAATCCTGAAACAAAAAAACAGAGTATGTGAGAGATGTTGCTACACTATGAAAATTGAAACACAACTCTCACATACTGACAAATCAAATGACAAACAGGTTTTCAGTGCACACACATCATTTCCCTCACCAAATAAGGTCACGACACATAAACCCACATATGCAGAGGTGCTCACAAGTAACTTACCAAAACCTCAGAAGCCTCCCATATACTGCCATCAGAAACCACATGCAAACAAAACCAAGTCAACATAAGCACTACACATAAAAATGCACATCACAGTGTCTCCACAAGCAAGCCCATAAGGCGAAACATCACACATTCAAACATCTTGGTCATAGAAGACTCCATCATGAGACACACTGACACCCCCCCCCCCCCCCCCTCACCAGGTTGGATAAAGAGTGGTTACAGTCAGTTGCCTGTCAGAGGCCAGGATTCACCAGATCACACAGACACTTAGGTCACTGAACTACAAACATCAGTATGACTCAGTCATAGTCCATGTGGGTGTGACCTGAGACACACCTCCCTGGATTATATGAAAATCAACATGATGGACCTCTCTGAGTACATGTCGCAGGCAGGTATGAGCCTTGCATTGAGCAGCATTCTACCCTCACCAAGAATTATACCATAATACAAACAGAAAATGATTGACTTTAATGACTGGCTTTGCAACTGGTGTCATTCCAAGGAGCTCCAGTATTTGTCTGTTTGGGATGAGATTATCGACATACCACTCTGCTTTGCCAAAGATGGTCTGCACCTGTCACTGCTAGGCTTTCAAATATTCAGCAAGGGATTAGCCACCTCCTTAATGCCTTTTTTAGCCAGTGACAAAACAACAATGTAACAATTTCTTCTAATGTCAAGCTGAAGGTACTACTTAAACAACTAGCCAATCAAGAATACCTGCAGTTAAAACATTCACACTCAAAGTACAATTTTACTAAAATTGCTATACTATATTCTATACAAAGAGCAACTAACCTGCAGCTAAAACGTTAACATTGTTAAGATGCTGATACTACAAAAGGCATTATTAAAAAAAAAATTAGTTTAAACAAATCAAGACATGCATAATAAAATAACTCAATTTTAGCGACTAATAAAACTCAGTATAAACCATACATGCTTGTATAACCTACATTTAAAAGCTATATTTATAAATAAGAATTGTGTAACTATTTCATATTGCCCCTAGCTTTTAAAAAAGGATGTATAGGGACTTTATCATTGAGATCATGTTATATATCAGTACACATGTGAATGATCCATCTTGTTTCTGACAGTTCAGTCCTATTTATAAAGTCACCTCTCCTGATGGTTGCTACCAGTCTGTCTACCACTAAGAACATACATTTATGTGAGGGGTCATGTTGTGCAACATGCTTAGCTAGGGCACTAATATTGTAGGTATTCTTAGTGTTACACAAATCTTCACTAATTCTATCCCTGAGTTTTCTGCCAGTTTTTGCAATATAGAATGACTGACATTTCAAACAGTAAGCTAAATACACAACATGACAAGTGTTGCAGTTAGCATATACATTGAATTTAAATGGTTTCCCTATATCAGGATGGACAAATAAACTAGTAGTATCAATATAATTACACAATTTGCATTGGTTACAGGGAAACGTACCAACTTTGCTAACTATCTTTATCTTTGATGGGAGCTTAGGGTAGCATAACATTCTACACAGGTTCTTTTTATTTTTGAACACAAAGTTTGGATGCTTACCCACAGTTTCCTTGATCTTAGGATCAGATGTCAGTAAGTGCCAATTTTTCTTATATATTTCATTAACCTGTTTAACATCACTGGAAAAAAAGACTGGTATCCTTAAACTATTATTTTTCATTGCTCGTGCCGGGTTGTTACTATTGCCTATATCTGTGTGTAAAGGGTAATATAGCATGTGTGGACCTAAGTCCTTTAACCTGGTGTAAACTTGCCACTACTTGACCATCATTGTATCCCCTTTCTATAAATCTGTGTTTCAAGTCATCCGACTCTTGTAAAAATTTATCATCACTTACATTAAGGCAAGAAATTATCATACTTTGTCCTTTAACCACATTATTAAAAATATGCCTGGGGTGCATACTGTGTCTGTGAAGAAGTGTATTACGATGGTATTCCTTCCTGTGCACCTCAGTAGTAAGTTTACCATTACTAGACTTAATTACCTTAATGTCAAGGAAATTGATTTCACAAAAGGAGTTTGCCACTGTAAACCTCGGAAAACATGTACTAGAATTGATGTACTCAAAAAAACATATTAAAATCAACACGGTTACTATTCCAGATAATAAACAAATCGTCAACAAAATGCCTGTAAAAAATAATGTTCTGATTCCATTCAGACTATAATATTACTTTTTGGTCCCAGTTGGCCATGATCATATTTGCATAGCTGTTAGCACTAGATGGCAATATAGCCACTTTGTCTAATTGGTGGTATATATTAATCTCAAAGACAAAAACATTATTTGTAAGAACCAATTCCATCAACAGACAAAGCAAATCAATAAAGCTTGGTTGGTAGGCACTATGGTTACTCAAATATTCATGCAACATAAGAATTCCAGCTTGATTAGGTATTTTAGTAAAGAGTAACTGCACATCCAGTGTAACAAGCAAACTCCTACAGTCATGTTCATTCAACTGTGTATATAAATCCATTAAAAAATGTTTAGTCTTTTAATACAAAGGCATTCAGGTCTAATACATGTCTAAGGTGTTTCTCAACATTCAGATTACCCTCTGAAAAAGGAAAAAATGACAGGAGGAGGTGTTTCCATTTACATAAAAACAATCACATCTCAAGATTGGCCAAACAGGATGACTCACTTGAGCTACTCCATGTCCAGCTGACCACAGGCAAAATCCCCCACCATATCATCGATAGCTACAGATCCCTAACCATGAACCATGAAAACCATTTCACATACCTGAAGTTACTAGAATCACTTACAATTCAGCCCAACACACTACTCATGAGTGACTTTAACTACCCCTCTATAAACTGGGAAACATACATGACCACTAACATGCGGTTCAGAGAGTCCTGGACTTCAACTGCTCTGGAACAGCTGCTCTGCACTCCCAGTAGGGGATCAAATATATTTAACATAGTACTCAGAAATATGGGGGAGTGTTGCACCCCCCCCCCTCAGCATAATGTCCTCATTGATAAGATCAGCTCATAAATCGATCTCCTTTGAAGTAAATGTAATGGTAGAACCCCTATCAAATCATAAAACCCCCCCAAAAATTTTCAAGGCAAATTACCTTCTGTTAAGTGATAGCATAGGCAATTGTAAACTTCCCCATAACCCTGAAAACAGGGAGGCACATGCAGAAGTATAAGAGAATGCCCTGTGCAACCACTTAAACAACAGCATAGAAACGGCAGTACCTGACCAAAATAAACCCAGGCCTAGCCAGAAAAACAAGTCACCTGATGAACTAGCATATATAGACTATTCAGCAGAAGGAAGAAATTCCTGTCTAAAAGTAAGAGGGAGGGTGCTCAACAGAGAACAAATCTCTCATTAGCCTCAACAGGCAAATCAGGGAACAAGTCAAATCTTCAAATAGCCTCCTAAGCAAAGGATAACCACAAAGCATTTTTAGTTATGTCTGAAATCTTAAGGGAAAAACTCAACAATGTGCTGGGTTGGCTGTAGATGGCACTACCTATACTCAGCCAGAAGAAATAGCAAACCTACTAGCCGATAAATTCCTTTAAAATCAAAAAAGAAAAATTATTCCCTTTTTTGGTCTTACTTGCTTACATTTTATTGATTTTCAGTAAGTGAGTCACTCAATATGATTTTATCAGTCAATACTGATTTGTTGGTTGTGTATTTTAACCACTTATCATAAACCCATATTTTACATATACATGTATGTATATATATATATATATATATATATATATATTGGTCTAGGACTATTCACTGAAAGCACATTTCACTGAAAGTCAAATGACTGTGCACAAATCACTGAAAGCTCAATTCACTGAAAACACAATTCACTGATACACATTTCACTGAAAGTTATATATTGCCTTTTCCCCATTGTAGTGCAATCCTGGAGTTAGTATATATAGTAAGTGGGGTGGGGGCACCACCCCCACATTGGAGGATGTGGGGGGCATAGCCATCCACATAGTTTGGATATATATTATGTTCAGAAAAGAGTAATTTATTGGAATTGCAAGTATGCATGCATATAGTTCAAAATATTTAAAATAGATGGGGGGGCTATGCTAAGGCAATATATAACTTTCAGTGAAATGTGTTTCAGTGCATTGTGTTTTCAGTGAATTGAGCTTTCAGTGAATTGTGCACAGTCAAATGTGTTTCAGTGAAAAATATGCTTTCAGTGAATAGTCCTAGACCCATATATGGATATATATATATATATATATATATATATATATATATATATATATATATATATATATATATATATATATAGACACACACACACATTCACACACACACAGATCTATATCATGTAATCAACATTTAAGAACGTTGAATCACTAAGCATCAAGACCAAATGGTCAACATTCTGAAGTGTCAAAAGTGCAAAAGAAAGTGTTTTTGCAGAGGAGCAAGCCCCCTTGCATAGCACGCACCCCATGCTAATTATACATACCAACGTTAAGATCGTACTACAGTGGGGTAAAGGACACATTTCCTGATCCCCACTTTATTGTGATCTTATGGAAAACAATCTTACTGCAATATGTAATGGTAAATGTTTCAGACCATTAACCATGCAAACTCAATGTTTAGTGGCTTGACATTCTGAAACTGACAAATTCCCTGATCCCCACTTTATTGTGATCTTATTGAAAACAATCTTACTGCAATACGTAATGGTCAGCAAACTCAATATTTAGTGGCTTGACATTCTGAAACACTGATTAATTGACATAGATAGATAGATAGATAGATAGATAGATAGATAGATAGATAGATAGATAGATAGATACAGATATAAATAGATAAGCAGCAGAATTTGGAGGTGCAGGGAGGCACTTTTGTCTTTTATTTTTATGTTTCAGAATGCTGTTGCATTCTTAGGGTATTGCTCATTTGTGATTGCCCTTGTGAGTTGATCACAAATGAGTCCATCTCTTGTCAGGGAGTCACATATACCCATGGTGGTATACTCACTTAATCAACAGTCACATTGTGCTTCACAGTTTGCTGATTCTTCACAGAGTCAACCACCACAATTTTATGACATACCAAGGTCAACTATACATTAAGAAAGATATTTTTATTGCAATCCCAGTTGGGCAACCATGAAGTTAGCGTATGTATGTAAAGGGGTGTTGGACAGAAGACCCCACATCATGTGGTGGAGGGTGGTAGAGCCCCCAAACATAAATAAGCATTTTCAGAGTTTGTATTGTTTTTAGCTGCTGTTGCAGCAGTTTTCTCCCATTTGTATATTAGATTAGTATCGTACTCTTTAATGTTTAATTGAAGTTACTGTTACATTTGCAATTGCCAGTTTATAGCTTTGCTTGACATTTGCAATCAGATGTGATGCACTGAAATGGTAGCTGACTTTTATGTAATGGAGAATATGACTATGTTAGTTGACATTTGATGGTTCAAACAGACACACAGCTCCCTACTGAAATACCAAGCCTCGTCAAAGAGTCGTGAAATACAGAAAAAAAGACAAAAATACAGACGAGTGAATATCAAACATTGCTCTTCTAACTTAAACACCTTTTTTGCAGGAAGCAAGCCTCACCTGTACTCCTCAATGTAGAGGTCAAACCCCAACATGACCCAGCCTTATAGACAGATAGAGAGACAGACAGACAGATATACATATATACTAACTCCAAGAGTACCATTCCTCTGAGAGAAGTGAATATTCAGAAAAATGGTAATCTTGAACTTAGTATATATATGGCAGGATTTTTAGTCTCCACACTTCAAGAATTGTCAACCCATGTTGCAACATTTCAGACAGTTGCCCACACAATCACACAAACACATCTTCCTCAATGCAAAAAAATGTTGCATATTTCATGGATTTCAAGCTTCAGATGATATGTTTATGTTATTTGTCTGATTAAAGCTTCTTGAATTTATCCTTGATAAAATGTAGCTGAAGCTAAAAATGTTAACCTCTTTTGAAAGAGAGAAATAAAAATTTCAGCTTATGACTGTTTTTATTAAGTGTAGTAAAATAAATGAATGGAAATATTTCTTAAATGTGTGCTCATCCCCAGAGCGTGTGAAAGGCAAATCAGAAAACAGCAAAAATAAACTCCACGCTAAAGTTTAATAGGGGTAAGCAATGTTTGAGTTGTGGGTTATTAGCTGCAGGAAGGCACTTTTTTTCTTTTGTTTCTACATTTCAGAATGCTGATCGCATTTGATTATAAGGATGAAATAAAGCAATTGCATTTAAGTACTGCACAGGCACTATTCCCTCTAAACTAGGTATGTGCACAACCATATATGCCTAACAAGACATCCGCAGATATCAGACATGTGATTGCATGCAAACATGCATTACATTAAGGGGAGAATGAAGCAGATTCATTAGACAGAGCTGTATATTTACTGCCTAGCCATCTCAGAGTTCCAGTAAGGGCATTAGTGCTGCTTCATTTTAACCACAGTTGCAATAACTGCAGCAGGTAGCACCTCACTTACATTAATAAGGTATTACTGCATTTCTTTATAGTTAACACAAGAATATTTATTTATAACTGCTTTGGATCAGCATCCAGTTAGAAATCTCCAAGAACAAGACTTTGAAGATAACAGGTCATGAAGTACTAATGCAGTTATGGTACTTGATAAAAAAGTTTAAATAATTGGTTTCCGCATTCACCTACTAGTACTTTATCATACTTCAGCTTTTGGCAGCAGTGGTTTTTGGGGTTTGGACTAACACTGAATATATCTTGACTCTCCTAAGTACTTGAGCCTACATAGCTGCACTGCATTTCTAGTACAGACATCCAGACATGATACATTTCTAGCATTATACTGCTCGGCATGAAAAGAAATACATAATAATCAGCCTGCAAAGAGACATGCTGACTGTCTTAAAAAAAAAAACAGCTGGATATTCACAAATTCACCCCTGAAATGACTGGCCTGGCACTCCTTGAAAAGAGAGTCAAGGCCTTAGAGTGGGTATTCGCAAGGAAGAAATGACCATGCAGATGGGTTAACATGTAACTCCTATAATCATGTGAAAGCAGTTTGCAATAATGTTGTCATGCTGGATGTGATAATGCAGTTAAACTAACCTATCCTACCTAGAAAAGGTACACAGACCTAGTGTCATGTGCATTATGTACATTTGTGTGTGTGTGTGTGTGTGTGTGTGTGTGTGTGTGTGTGTGTGTGTGCGTGTGCGTGTGCGTGTGCGTGTGTGTGTGTGTGTGTGTGTGTGTGTGTGTGTGTGTGTGTGTGTGTGTGTGTGTGTGTGTGTGTGTAATATATCTACAACAAATCAATGTGGTGGACTCAACAGCAGTATGCTATGTAATGTTTATTGTTCCTATGCTGTATTTATTATTCTCATATGTAGGAGGCATGCTTGACTGTATTACTAGAGGCCACTGGGTTTGAAGTAGCTTAATAAAGCTCATTGTTGACTTCATTTACTAATGCTGCACACTTATAGTATAGTGCCTGTCATAGCTCTCAACTGTCCCCGATTGTGCAGGCTGACTCTGATTTTGCCCTGTATTTTTGCTCTGTCTATCATAAAATATCTGATTTTCTGGTAAATCACTGAGGATTATAGTCAACCAAGAATGACAGATATGAGGGCTTTATACTTCATATCCTTCAGAAAATGCAAATTGATGGAAAATATGCTGTTGTATTCTCTCTTTTAATCTTGTACCCTGGATTTGTTCCAGTGCTGTTCAGCACAATGGGCAATGAGCACCCCTCAGCACTCTTTGTTTCTATAACAGGTACTGGTTTTACGGAACTGGGTTGTTAGCCCGTGGCCCAACCCTCCTCAGAGGGTACACCACAGACTCGCACATATGCACTCACACCTAGGGCCAATTTAGAGTGCCCAATCCACCTACTGCATGTCTTTGGAATGTGGGCGGAAACCTCTCTCTCTTTAATAAGAGTAGTATTTAAAAATTGTCTCTAATTTTGGCCCTTTGTCTCTCATTATGTTTGGCTATGTTGCTTATTCTCAAGAAAAGAAGTTAAGAGCTATAGTACCCATACATGTGTTCATGTCAGACTTGAATATAACATCAGGTTGCACCTCTATGTGAGATTGTTTTAATTCAATTTTCCTGTAATCATGTAAGAAATAAAGCATTTCAGATAGTATGGCTTGAGCCATTGCTGCACTCTGTTGTAATTAAGCACTGCTTGTATATTTACTTTTGTGTACCTGTCATGAAAAATAAGGAGTTAATGTATCCTGTATGGTGCTTAGTTCTTAGCCAAAAAAGACAATTGCACACAGTGTTCAAAAGGAAAGTATGAGGACTACTAAAACTTATCTGTGCTTAAAGCTTTCTTTCCTTTAAATGTCGTAAAGTCTATTTCCTACATTTCTTACCACAAGTGGATACATATTGTGTGTTGATAAACCTTGCCTGCAACATAAATAGGACATGTTGGAAGGACATGTATGTGTCTAAGAGACTACACCTTGTCTGGAATAGGCTACACATCCATGTGAAGCAGAGTTCTTCCCTAACCTAATTCAAGCATAACTTGGGCCAGTGGATGGGGAATTGGAAATTCACCCCTGATTTGACACCTATGTCGCTAACAGACAGAAGCACCTGTAAATGTTTTCTCACCCAAGCACTTGCCTTTGTATATGGCTTAAAATAACCTTAAGGTACCAACATTTGTCAGATACATTTGGGATGCATGACTAGGCTTAGAAAGGTTCCTGTGGTCATTACCTTAGTATACACCTATGAACCTGTGATGGAAGAGGGAGACAGGTAACTCTCAGAATGAATAATCCAATCTACAAAATAACACCTCTCATTCTTCCAGGATTCAGACACATATTTCCTTTTGTAACTCTGTCTGAATGCAAGATATGATGCATTTGGCAGATTAGTTTTCAATACCTGCATGTGACTTCTTTATTATTGCTATGTATTATATAAGTATGAATGTTTCTATACTGATTTTTTAAGTACATTGAGGAAGCCATCTGGTGAGACTAGTTTGTTTGTATCTTTTGGTGGTGTTAATATTAAATCTATTTATTTGCTTTTGTTTACAGGGAAAATCCAAGTTGGTCAAAGCTCCTTTTCAGTGGTGGCCCTGGGAGAAAAGCTCCATAGAAGTCTACAATTTTGAAATGAATATCAAATTACAGATTTGAAAAAGTCAGACTTTGGTTGTCATAAGCAAATAGTAGTTTAAATGTAGGTGAATATAAATATTACACACCAATATGAATAGAGTTTGCCTTTCTTGATCAATAAGTAGTGATTTCAGTGGACAAACATAAGTATGATACAGAGCACTGGATATACTTGTAAACAGATAGGTAAAGAGCTGTATGGGTACAGAAAGGGTTGGAGGGTAATGGTAGGAGAAAGCTTGGAGTAATAATGAGGGCAGATAGTATAAAGATATTTAGGTGTTTTGGACAGATGGGAGAGATTGGGGATCTATAGAAGAAGTGGGCTGTGCAGGATAACAGAAATTAGTAGTGTATTGGCCATTTTGGGCTAATTTCTATCTCTTTCATTTCCCTGCTATAAAAGCCACATTTGCTTGGTTTTGCGGGCCGGGCAGTGTCGGTTAGCGAGGGTATGACTATTTCCGGCTCCACAAAGTCTCCTCTTCAATTTTTCCCTTGGAACTAGACAAACTTTCAACTTAAACACTCAAACCATTCATTTCTCAGCCCGGCACTTGCTCAAAACTCATAGCAAACACTTATAAACCCTAGCACTAGACCCCCCCCCATACTGTACAGAAGGATAAGGCTCTCTATTCGATCTTACCAGCCAATCAGTAAAACAGTTCACTGTACCTATCCAGACATGTCCAAAGGGCAGTTTCAGGTGTACTCTCCAGTCCAACTGGTGAATCTGGGCATTTTGAAGCAATGTTGCAACTGCCTCATGTACACAGACAACCCTCTCCTCCTACCACCAAACACTAATACATGCAAGAGATGCAACTATACAGCCAGACTGGAGGCTAAGCTTTCTCAACCCAAGACTGGATCAGACAGTCAAGAGGAGAAGGGAAATACTTGCATCACACCACCAGTCTCACATAGACCCATTAAACCAGCACCAGCAAAAAACACACATAAATATAAAAAAACATACTCGGAGGCTCTAAATAAAAATCTGCAAAAGCAATAGAGACCTCCAAAGCAGACATCCAAGCAACATCCACTTCCCCAACACAAACCATGAAACACACACTTCACAAAACCAGTGTGCCACACAATCACAGCCCTTAAGGCAAAATAACATACTCAACACACTAATAATAGGTGACTCTATAGTCAGGCACACTGACGTCCCACTCACTAGGCTGAACAAGGAGAAGGTTACTGTTAGCTGCCTGTCTGGTGCCAGGATCCACCACATAACACAAGCACTCAGGTCACTCCAGAACAAGTACAAATATTGTCCATGTTGGTGTGAATGACCTGAGCCGTACCTCCCTGGACTACATGAAAAGAGGTATGGAAGAGCTCTCTGATCACGTAGCCCAGGCCAATATGACCCTGACCCTGAGTAGCATCCTGCCCTCACCAAGAATGATACCATGGTATAAAGAAAAAATATCAATTTCAACAATTGGCTAAGATTCTGGTGTCATTCAAAGGGGATCCAGTGTCTGTCCTCCTGGGATGACATGCTCAACAAGCCACTCTGCTTTGCTAGAGACAGCTTGCACCTGTCACCCTTAGGCTTTGAATACTAGCCAAGGCTCTTAACACCCCCATAGTGCCTTTTTTAGGCAAGGCTCAAAAGACAAACCCACCACCATAAATAGCAGAAGTAACAAAAAACTGAGGGTAATGCTACTCAATGCCAGAAGTCTAAGCCTTAAAATGCACGCACTCGAGGCACTTCTCATTATGGAGAAAATCAATATATGTGCAGTAACAGAAACCTGGTTTAAGGCTCCAGAGAGCACCCCAGCACTATCAGGCTACAGCACATAAGATACATTTCGGCCACAGAATCTGGAACGAAATACATAAGGCGGGGGCGTATCCATATTCGTCAAGGATACCCACACCTCCAGGTTAGTGGCACAGCACGATGCTTCAGAGATCATCCACGTGCAACTAACAATGGTCAAAACTGCAATTCAAATTATAGCTTGCTACAGATCACCCACCATGTCCCAGGACCCCCATTCCGCTTTTCTGGAAATACTGGGAAACATAAAGGTCCTACCAAACACCCTAATACTGAGTGATTTCAATTACCCAAACATTAACTGGGAGAACTACTCAAGTACTAACTCCCTTGCCCAATATTTCCTAGAATTTCCTAGAATTAACCTGCCAATAAGGGGGGGCATAGTACTACTTGATACAAGCGACTATAATGAAGCCATGATGGGAATGCTGCAGGATACGAATACATATACTGAGATTAATTATGAATCCTTTACAAAGATAGTTAGGAGAGTGTATGATGACCTATATGACCTATTAATGTGTAGACAAATCACACAGGAATTATACAATTATTTTTTTTAGTTGAGTTTCCATTGATCTCATACATAAAAGGTTTACCTAAGGTCCATAAGAATATTTCCCCCCTACCAATGAGACCTATAGAGGCAGGAGAGGGATGGGTAACGGAAAGAATATCGGTTTATATAGAGAGTATACTAAGACCTTTGGTAAGGAGTATACCTACTATCCTGAAGGATATTTATCAATTAACTGATGAGTTAGGAAATTTATCAGCAGGGGCAGTGCCATCCTCTTGTATACTTATAAATCTGGATGTTAAGAGTTTGTTTACCTCAATTCCAAATGACTATGGCATTGAAGCTGTTAGGGAGGTTATATGTTCAACAGATGGTTTCAGCAATGAACAACAATTACTCATATGTACCCTGTTAGATACTGTGCTGTCTAACAATGTTTTTATGTTTAATGATGTGTTGTACGCACAGAAATGGGGTGTTGTTATGGGCACCCCATGTGCTAATTCGTATGCAAACCTCATGGTATACTGCTGGGAGAGAAGATTTTTGTTCAATAGTGCATTCTATCCACACGTGCTTCTGTACAGGAGGTTTGTGGATGATATACTACTTTTTTGGAAAGGTAGTATGGAAAAGTTTAATGCCTTCATTGGTTACTTAGAGTCAACTACAGATTTTTTAAAGTTTACCCTGGAATTCTCATACAGTAGGATCAATTTTTTGGATATAACTATTATAAAAGATTCGGAAGGCCATATATCCATGTCCCTGTACAGAAAACCGTGTTGGAAGAATGCACTGCTGCATTACAGCAGTATGCATCCTCGGTTTATATTTTCAAATATCGTTAAAGGGCAGTGCATAAGGATCACCAGGGTTTGTAAGGATTTTTTGGCTATGCAGGAACAGTTGGATATTATGCATAAATTGTTTATAGAGAGAGGATATACCAGTACTATGGTGAGCAAGATTAAAGACTCAGTTCTAGGTATGTCAGGAGGTGATAGAGGTAGAATACGTATGAACACTGCTGGATCCAGGAAAGCTTTTAATGGTTCCAGGGTTACATTTACAACTAAGTATACTAATGATAATAAGAGGACAGTAGACATTATTAAAAGAAATTGACATGCACTTACTGTTGATCCCTCTATTCTGAATATTATAGGAGGGTCACCTATGTTTAGGTATAGGAATAGTAGGAATCTTAAGAGGATATTACGTGTAGAACACTCTCACATGGAGCAGGATAGGATATCTAGGAAACGGGTACAGCTTGGAACTTTTCCTTGTAATAAATGTAAGATGTGTAATTTTATTATAGATGAGCAACATTTTGCTCACCCCACCATTGACTATGTATTTATACCCAGGCTATATGCAACATGTGATGATATGAAGCTTATTTATTTAGCGACATGCATGAAATGTACAGCTTTCTAAGTGGGAATGACATCGAGGAAACTAAAAGACAGGATGTATAATCACACGTATGATATTAAAAGGAAGAACCAGCAGAATGCATTAGCCAAGCATATTGCAGTCTATACAGACCACTGTTTTAAGTTCAGGGTATTACAGTTAGTCACCAAGAACAAGAGGGGTGGGGATAATATGAACTATCTAGAGTCAGTAGAGTTATGTTGGATTTTTAAACTACGAGCTCATGTGGATCCTGGTCTTAACCAATTTATTAGTATAAAATCTATACTTGCTGCTCGTAGATATTGACAGTTAGTTAACGTTTATATTTGATTTTTATTAACTATTATAGATATATGTAGCATTTATATTTTGTTCAATACCTTAGATATATTGTTTGATTGTTTTATATATATATATATATATATATATATATATATATATATATATATATATATATATATATATTTTTATCAGAATGGTCCATTGACTGATATATTTATTAATGATTAATTAGTGGATTGTGGTTATAATATATTTTGAATACATGGACATATGTATCCATGCATTTTATATAAGGTGATTTTTAGTATTTATTTTCATATATAGTATTCATATGCTACAGACTTTATTTATTTATTAATTTGTATCTGCTATATTAACGCACAACCAATTTTTGATATCTTACCCTACTGATTCAATTTAAATGAATTCTATATTAGTGTGATGTAATAGTGAATATTTATGATGTGTCAATGAGTCTAATTTGGCTTAATTGATGCTTAATTGACATCAATTGAATTAGAAGGAGTATATATATCATGTGTAATTTGAATGGTTTAGTGAAATCTGAAGAAGCGTGCCTTGGCAGCACGTGAAAGCGCTTATCCATCTGTAATAAACTCCGTTTTATGTTTCATTTTGTGGTGGTCCTATCCTGTTTTCTACTGATGCTTGGTTTTCTTCTTCTGGATTTGGACCTTTGGACAGCAGCGGAATCTCTACACGAAATATTTCCTAGAATTTATAAACTCAAATGCCCTGGATCAACTGATCAACACTCCCACCAGAAATGGCAACATATTGGACCTGGTCATCATCAACATGGGCAACCAGTGTTCCACACCGGAGGTCAACCCCTCGCTGGTTAGATCTGACCATAAACAAATCACTCTGGATATCCAAATTCTGCCCCCACCCCCGGTCAAGGAAACCACTGTGAAAAACGTTTCAAAAGCAAACTTCACGTTACTTAAGACCGAGGTGGAAAGTTTCCAAGCCCCCATGCTAAAGAGTAATGCTGTCCAAGCTGCAAAATCCTTTACTAATGCATTCTACGGGCACATACAAGAATGCATGGATCATGCTATCCCAAACAAAACCAAGACTCATTCCTCCAAGAAAAGGAAACCAGTCTGGTGGACCCCTGCCATAAACAAGCTATATAACAGAAGGAGGAAACTAGTACATTAAAGAGCAAAATCCCAAGAAGGGAAGACATCCGTGATCAGTATCAGCAAGAAACTACGATCCCTCATAAAATCATCCAGGGCTAGCTTCGAAAGAACAATTGCCAAAGACTCCAAAGATAACCACAAGGCATTCTTTAGCTGTGTCAAGAATCTAAGTGGCAATGCTCAGATCTGCCCGGAGTTAGTGCAGAATGACACAAAATACACTGAACCGACTGATATCGCCAAAATCCTGGCAGACAGGTTCAGTGCAAACTTCACCCCCCTCTCACCCCCAAAAGGGCCCATAACCATACCAGAAGAATGTAGAGCCCCTGAAATCACAGACAATCAAGTTAAAACAGCCCTCTCCAAAGCCAAAAACACAGCATCAATGGGACCAGATGGTGTCCCAGTCTGTGTCCTACACGAGCTCAAAGATGAACTAACCCCTCACCTAAACACAATGTTCAAACTCAGCCTCTCCACTGGCTACATGCCCATAGAGTGGCACACAGAAATGGTTATTCCGCTCCACAAAGGTGGAGCCACAACAGACCCTGGGAACTATCACCCTATAAGCCTGACTAGCTTGGTCTGCAAGGCTATGGAGTGCATCATCATGGAACTCATTAACAGAGACATTGGGAACGTCCAAACACTGGACCCTACCCAGTTCAGCTTTGTTAAGGGCAGATCATGCCTCCTAAACCTGGTGGACTTCTTTGAGACAGTTACCAAGGCTATAGATGAGGGAAAGGTGGTACACACAGCCTACCTAGACCTCCAAAAGGCCTTTGACACCATTCCCCATTCTGGTATTATAGACAAGCTCACCAGCCTGAACATAAACCCCTGTGTCACAAGATGGGTTGCCAACTGGCTCACGGACAGAACCCACATGATGAGAGTTGCAGGAACTAGGTCCAACTCTAAACAAGTTACAAGTGGCATTCCCCAGGGCTCAGTCCTAGGACCCCTCTGTTCGGCATATACTTCTCAGAGGTACAGGCAAGCACAGGAGGACTATGGCTGACCATGTTTGCAGACGACTGCAAACTAGGGGCTATAACTGACTCTCTGGCTGAAACAGACATCCTCCAAAAGGGTCTCACTGAAATGAATACCTGGTGTCAAAATCATGGCCTCAAGCTAAATGCCAAAAAGTGCATAGTCATCCCCTTTGGAAAAAACAAAGTACCCACAAACTACCACATAGGTGGTAGTCCCCTAAATACGGAAGACATAATAAGGGATCTGGGGACCCAAGTAGATAGTAATCTCTCCTTTGATAATCACATTGCCAAAGTGGTTAGACAATCCTTCTATGTGGCCCACCTAATCACAAAAGGGTTTGTATCCAGATCAAAGAGGTCATTGTGGCCCTCTATTCATCACTCATCAGACCCATCATAGAGTACAATGCCTCATTTGGGAATTTACCTTACAAGACACCTGCAACAGCTGGAAAGACCACAGAAGTACCTCACCAAGAGGATCACTGGCCTCAAACAGATGCCCTATGCAACTCGACTGAAGAAACTCCAGCTGTACTCACTTGCATACCACCTACTCAAAGGTGATCTCTGCCTGACATACAAGGCCATGTCCAACCCAGAATTGATGGACATGCTCCACCTAAAGAAAACCATATCCCCTTGATCCACATGCTCTAGGGATCTAAACCTCACCACAACAATAAATAGGACGTGCTGGAAGGATAGATTCCTGTCCCAGAGACTTCCCATGCTTTGGAACAAGATTTCAGGCTACATTAGGCAGAGCTCCTCACTAACACTCTTCAAGAGAAACCTTGATGAGTGGATGGGAAACAGAAAGTTTACGCTGGGGATCACTTCAGTGGCTCTGCTGGACAGAGGCACACAGAACTAATCTAAGGGGGCAGTGAAAGCCAACACATTCTGGCTAGGCTTATAAATGCCTTCGGGCATATAGCCTAGTACCTACCTATGAACCTATGAAATCACTGACTGAATAGGGGAAGAATGTAAGTATATGAGAGAAAGGATATGACAAAAGAGATAAGGATTGAGGGATTTGACTGGGGATGATAATGGGTAGAGTAAAGGCTAAAAATAGCTAAGAAGAGAAAAAAACTAGGTATGAGGGAACTTTTTTTTCACATCACTGCATGGCTGGGCCTTGTTTTTGTTTAGCAGTATTTATCCACAAGAACTGTATTTATGTAATGGCAGTGAAAACTATGATCTATGAGAAGCTCAGGCAGATACTTATTGTTCAACCCACACCAAGCACTGATAACTGCTGATACACTGTGGTGTAAGTTTGTGTGTGTGTGTGTGTGTGTGTGTGTGTGTGTGTGTGTGTGTGTGTGTGTGCATGTGTTTACGTCTGTGTGTGTCTGTGTGTGTGTGTGTGTGTGTGTGTGTGTGTGTGTGTGTGTGTGTGTGTGTGTGTGTGTGTGCGCGTGAGTGTTTAAATGTGTCAGTGCGTGCATGTGTGTGGTGTGTGTGTCTGTGTGTGTGTGTGTGTGTGTGTGTGTGTGTGTGTGTGTGTGTGTGTGTGTGTGTGTGTGTGTGTGTGTGTGTGTGTGTATGTGTGTGTGTGTGTGTGTGTGTGTGGGTGTGTGTGTGTGTGTGTGTGTGTGTGTGTGTGTGTGTGTGTGTGTGTGTGTGTGTGTGTGTGTGTGTGTGTGATTGTGTGTGTGTGTGTGTGTGTGTGTGTGTGTGTGTGTGTGTGTGTGTGTGTGTGTGTGTGTGTGTGTGTGTGTGTGTGTGTGTGTGTGTGTGTGTGTGTGTGTGTGTGTGTGTGTGTGTGTGTGTGTGTGTGTGTGTGTCTTTGTGTGTGCATGTGTGTGTGTGTGTGTGTGTGTGTGTGTGTGTGTGTGTGTGTGTGTGTGTGTGTGTGTGTCTGTGTGTGTGTCCATGAGTGTGTGTGCATGTGTGTTTGTGTATGCATGTCTGTGTGTGTGTGTGCGTGTCTGTGCTGTGTGTGTGTGTGTGTGTGTGTGTGTGTGTGTGTGTGTGTACGCACTATTTTGTTGTATCGTATTTGATTTTTAACTTGATGTTTATATCTTTTTTACTTTATAATTTAAAAGTTATTATTTTGAAATGTTTCCACTTTTGACTGAAGTTGTCTTAGTTGGTTTTAAATTGAAAATTAAATCCGCATTCAGTTAATTTACATTGCAATATTTGGGGGTATTATTCACTCAGAGAGTAGGTACTTTATACCTGCATCACACTTTAACAGATATTCAATTTAATTTATTAAAAACAACTGAGCAGACTCAAAGCTATATACTTATAATTGTTTTATTGGATTATTAATAAAAAGCACTTCCAGAAAGATTTCACCAGGTATACAGTTTGGAACCAAATTTACCCCAGAGTTAAGATAAAACAAAACAACTCAACTTACTTATTTCCACAGTTCATAGGCCATTGTTTATCAGTGCAGACTGTACTTCAAAGGATTCACTACAGGTTGGCAAGTTTCACTCTAAGGCTTTTATCTGAGTCTTGCAGCCAAGGGCGCCCACAGGCAGGTGCAAGGGGGTGCACCTGCACCCCCCTGGAACCAGCTGATTTTATTTTAATTTAAAAAAAAGTTTTTTTTTTAAAGGGCATTCCTCTTTACAAATGCCCTTTGCATTGGTGGCGGATTTAGGCATGGGCGCCGCCACCCCCTTTTTAAAGTTGTCAATCCCAGTATCTGTCCTACACTGTATTATATTTTAACTACCTTACTAAGTGAAGCTTGCACTGAAACATTTGAGCTGTCAATCATGGAAAAGATTATGCACAGTCAGTGCATTTTTTTCCACGATGAATAGCTTAACTGTGATTGCATTGTGTGTCAGTGAAATGTGCATTGGAGATGTGATTGGAAGTTGTGGTCAGGTGATCTGTATGATGATCACAAATTGCTCCTACATCTGCATCTCCCTTGTAGTTAGATGAGTTACTGTGAAAGTTTCAATAGAGAATTTCTTCATTGAATCATGCTTGTGAGAAAAAAAAAAAAAAGATTATTTGTTGGACAACCTGGACTCCTGGAGTCCTAAACCGAGCCAAGGTTAGCAGTCAGAGAACTGCAGGAATTCGCGTTTGAGTGATCGACACTGTGTTGACCACTAAGGTAATATTTTTTCTGAAATTGTAGGGCCTGAAGACACCAAAATGGTACAGACAGGCTCACTTGTTAGGCTAACAAGTAAGTCTCAACTATACTGCTTTGACACCTTCGAGACCTACAGCTGAGGTATACTGAAAGAAATAGGAATGATTTCATCAGACAGGACATCACAAGAAAGTGAGTGGGGAATTATTAACGTGCTAAATCATTGATTGACACTGTTAGTGACAAGGAAACTTTTTTTGTATAAACTATAAACACTGCTTTAGTAGTCACTTTGAGAACTAACGGTTAATAATGCCTGCAAATTAAGCCACTATTTAAGAATACAAAGAAAATCAGAAAAGCGTCTCAGATTATTGTTTTAAAAAGTCAGGTGGGGTAGCATATGGATTTGACAGAAAATGTGTCTGCTTCAGATAAAAGCTCACTTTCCCTCTTGATTACCAATCAGATTGAAGTGTTGACCTCTTGACTCCTGTAGTTCTAACTTCAGATTAAATGCTTAGTTCTGCAAATAGGAACAGATTACTATAGGAACAGTTACAAGTTTGTCCTTTGGTACATGTGCAATAGAAACTCTACTAAAAGTGAAAAAAAAAAGTTTATTATGTATTGGCATGATCCATTGTCTTAAGTTTAAAGTTTGTTTTATGGGTTCCTGTTCGATATAACCAGTGTTCTTTTTTAGCAGTGAATATTTTATTTATTTCTTTAATTTGGTTTTGCCTCATTGATTTTCTTAGCAAACTTGCTATTTCGCCACTCAGCCTCGTCGCACAATGTAAATACCTAATAGTACCTCTGCACATGATGCATATGACTGCCTCATGTTGAACTATACCTCTCAAGTGTACCTCATCAGGAGGAATGTTCCTCATGTTGGGTCTTAAAAAGTTCTTGTTCCTCAAAAGTTCTACATCAAAAGTCTGCCACACATTCAATGTTAGAAAAATGTTTTAACTGATATCCATGGTAAACAGAATTGAACCATATTAATCCATCAAAATAACTTTTTATAAGGAAAGAGTAAAACATTTAATCCCCTTGCTGTAGCAGCTTTCAGTTAATCCACTAGTAGTAGTAGTAGTACTGGTAGATATCAACACCTGGTATAGCTTGGAGTGTGCAAGCAGCTGATCGGGATAGACTGCAAGTTTGCAGACCCTAGATCAAAATAGTGATATGGAATGAATCATTGCATTGTTAAAAACAAGGCTTCAATAACAAATACAGTGATAAAAAAGCATATAACTAAATCAGCAGTGGATTTAGACACAATGTGTTCAGGTTATGCTCATTGGCACTGGTGATAAGGAATTGTTTACCCTGAATTCTAATTAATTTATCAATTAAAACCTTAGATGCAGCATGTTTTATTATGCAGTCTACTACTTTAGGTTTATTTTATGTTGTGTATTTAATAACACTGCATTACACTATGTTATGGTTACTGGACTTCACTAAAGTAAGATTATCTCAAATGAGTTATTCTTTTTAAATACGCTTTGCAATGTATACGTCAGTCCTGCTACAAGAACTATAATGTCTAGCCTTGATCTGAAATTCTGAATTTTCTTGTTTCGCTTTCTGTTGCCTTACTGTAATCATAATCTGCTAGTTTGACTTTTATTTGCTACATTTTCATTTTATGCCTTTTATTTACTGAATGCTGCAGTTTTTATGAAAGATTCTAGTAGCTCATAAAATAAATTAAAACACATTCCCCACAAATATTTTATTTTTTTTTTTAATGTCACCAGTCACTAGAGCAGTGAATACCAGCTGCAGACCCTCACGAAACATGAATACTTTGGTCTCTTTGGTGCTTCTTTGAAATTCTCTTAAAGTTGTGCAGTTTTTTATTTGTTTTTTAAGCCAAAGTTATATTGAAAATAGCTTGTTTGCTAGGAGATTGCTGAGAAGATAAAACATTTATGAACAGTAACCGAAACCACAAAGCACACTCAGCAAGTTAAGCATACCACCTCATAACACAGGAAGTCCTAAAGTCACAGATACTGAGCCTGTAAGGCAGGCATTAACCTAACTAAGCATTATTGAGTTAGCAAAGAAAGAAAATGAGCTATAAGGGAATATACAGGTAAATTTATGAAAGGAGGGATATAGAGAAACATTATAGTGTTGTCGCCTCACAGTAAGACCCTGTCCGGTTCGATTTTCAGCTAGAGCATCTTCTGTGTGGAGACATGCGTGAATGGGCGTACCTTGAAGGTTGTGCTTCAGGGCTGGTAACTCAGCATGTAAAAATCAACTACCAATCATTAGCGGACCAGAGTTCTGCTGTGGCGACCCCTAACCGGGAAAAGCCGAAAGACACAACAACATAGGAAGCATGTGTAGAACATTGTCATATATGATCATAAAGAAGTAAATGCATGGAGAAAGTTCACCAGGGAATAGAATAATTATACTAGATGGAATAGAGGCAGCAGGACTATACTGGTACAAGACTCCAATGAGTATGATACTAGTAAGAAATGTTGACAGGTCATGTCACTGTAACTCTTTTTGCAGAAAACCTCTGGTGGAGCTTCTGAAGTTGTACTTCTAACCTTAATCAGTAGCAGAAGACAAAATAGCCAAGTGCGTATGTGTGTCTGTATGTCTGTATAAGGAGGTAGCATACCCCTCAGCTGTCCAGGTTTTTAAAGAATGTCTAGATTTTTGCCCCATATTCCTCCTGCAGACATTTGAGTTTTAGATGTCATATCCTTTAGAAAAATGCATACTAACATAAATCCTGTTATTCTAGCAATGTTCTAAGTTCATGAGAGCAATATTTATAATCTGTCCCTATTTATGTTGGGCTTTGTCCAGATTTCTTGCACTAAGAAGTTGAGATGTGTGAGAGAGTGAAATACCCTAGTTAAGAGTTATGTGAATTTATTTTCAAGGGCATTTTCAAGGAATTGTGAGCTTCAACGGAAGAGAAGTTTACTGCTGCTCATGCTAAGTCTGCTTAACATGTGCAACTGTTTTGTTTAGCAAATGGTATCACTATTGTGGTATAGAATTTTAAAGCAGTAGCAGGTAGCATTCTTGCATCTTGATGCAGAGGGCTATAGCTTCTACTCCCACAGCATGTAGATTTGTATTTTAAGGGGGTGGAGTGTCGCAGTCCTGAGCATGTCCTCCTTTGGATGAGATGTCTAGTAGCTATGAACCTGTGTTTGCACTTGCCACTTATTCCTATTGCAATATACAAGCTTAGCATTTTTTTTAAATGTAACATAGGCAATTTATTGTTTAAGGGCAGCCAGCAGGCACTGAATTTGTAGATGAAACACTGAAATATAAAGTTGTTTACTAGCAACAACCTCTCCATTAGTTTCAGATATCTTTAATGTAAAATTATTCAGATGACTTTTACTTCTGCAGAGATTGTGCATATTGACTGATATTGGTGGATTGTAATGATAGACGTTTAAGTGGCCTTTTATGGTTGAAATGTTCTGAATTGGGCAATATGTCATTTTTGTTTCATATGTTTTCTTTCATTGCTTACTTGAAAAAATGTTCAAAACTATAAAACACACTCTAAGTGGTGCTGTATTAACAAGGGATATAATTCAATTATTATATATTATAATTAATACAATCAGGAAGATGAATCAAAAAAGCAATTATGCATTGTTCTGAAATGTGTGCATGGGGCCTATGATTTGAAAACTGTCCAAAGGTAAACTTAACCTGCCACTGGCCAGATGCATTTTCTTTGAATGTGGGTTTCAATGCTGTTTCAGTGAATGCGAGTTTCAAATGTAGAGAAGTTTTAATGCTAAGTCTGTTTTCATTGTAAGACTATTGCTTTAAGTTTAGCAAATGTCTATCAGTGTTTGTGCTATAAAATAGGAGGTTACTAGGCTATTGGCCCCGGGGCCCTAAAATTTGAAATAAAAGTTGTAAATTAAAACCAAATATCTGTAATCATTGTAGAAGTAAAGCATAAAACAGTATGCACACCGAGAGTTTTTAACAGTGTTTATGGCAACTGGGGAGAAATAGCCAAGTAATGAGATACTGGAATGGCTGTGTGTGTTGGAGGGGAGGGGTTGAAGGGGGGTGGGGTTGGGGGGGTGCTTTGAAGGGGGTGAGGTTGGGGCCACCACCACTGCCAAGGTTTCCACAGGCACAGAGGGACTCGGAGGAGGAACATCCTGAGTCTGCCCCTGTAGGCAGATGGAGGCATTCCCAGTATGCCCTGTCCTTGGCAAAGAGGCAATGCATATCATATACACTGACACAGAAGGGCCAGAGGGACTTATCTCTCTCTCTGACTCACACACTCCGTAAAATGGATGCCAAACATCACACCACCTATACCTTACCATGTATAGGCAGTGTACTGTGTGCATCTGACATAGTCAGCCCTCAAGCACCATCCTCACAACAGCCTCAGGCACAAGGTAAATCAGTCTCCTTAACAAAATAAATGAATGGAGTGGAATGTTCTGACAGCATATCTATGATATTGATTCAAGCATGCAAGGGAATGGGGTGACTTACTGGGATAGCAGCAGACAACTGAAAGCTCTGTGAGACAGCAGAAAATGTATTCCCAGTACTGGCCTACCCACACCATGCAGTACCACCCTAGTTGACAAATACCACTGCAGTATATGTGGTGAGCCAAATAACTGGGGGAGTTATAGGTCACATGCATGGATGTCAAAGTTGGAGTCCCGTACCCACCCCAGCCTCACCAAGCAGATCAGCTGTAGAAAACCATACAGAAATATCTGGCAAAGGCCCCCACATGGCGACATCCATGAAATCCCCACCTACAGACTTTTACACAGTGATATCACAGCAGGTCTGGCAGTGGCAGTATGGCTTTGAAAGGTAAGAAGTCTGAAACTACAAATGTTTATGCCAGAACAATATGACCTGTGGTTGATACTGTTATGCCTGTAGTCTCAAAGATAGGGCACACCACTAAATGGGACCAAAATGTTAAGTAAATATCAGCACAGTCTCTGCAAATGTGTATTGTGTACAGATGTGTCCCCCCATAATCCCATAGAAATTCAGTAACATGTCCCTAGTCTTACGCAGGATCCAGCCGTCAACTAGAGTGAATACACACAGAAAGCAATTGTCAGTAACACCCATCGTCAACTTACTGGTACCATCCCAGGGTTGTCCAATGCCGGCAGCCTGGGAACATATGATCATCAGAATACACTGCCTTGCTACAGATGGCCTGCATCTGTCACACCTGGTCTACAGGCCTGTGGCAAATGCCCATGCTTCATCCACAGTGCCCTGTTAGGGAGTGCCATGGGGTCCATAACACCAACATAACTCAGTCTACAAAATGCAAAGAAAGGCCATGCTGCTAACTGCTCGGATAAAACCTGCCAGTGTCACACAGCCAGAAATCTAGACAAAGTCATGAATAATGGGGTAAAAAAGGTCCAAAGAGAAGGACACCTTTGAAAGACTGCTCTAACAATGTTATAAAGTTGATGGAATGATTGTAGTAGCATGGAACGTCTGATGGGTACGAAGTCTGAAACTGCAATGTCAACTGTCAGTAATATCTGACTTCATCCCTAAGTGACTTGCAAAACACTTTTCCTTGAAAACCACATTTGTTTGGGTAACGAATAAGATATATGAGTCATGAATGTGGACATTCTGTGATACTCTGTACAGTCAACAGGCAGGCCTATGAGTCTAAACATGGGAATGCACTCATTGCAGGCAGTCCTGATGGGGGTCCTGATGAAGAGATGAAGGAGTCCTGATGGAGAGATGAAAAGTCAGCAAGCAAAGGAGAGTAGTAGTGCTGAAATTTAATTCATTCTCGAGTCTTGGTGAGTACCTTCTCGAGGTGGACCCAGGTTTTCACAAAATCTCACCAAGGTGACACTGATATATAGACTGTATTTATATAGCATATATCATGGACAGAAGTAAATCAAAAATAAAAAAGATAGCTGGGTGCACAAGACCCAGGATAAAAAAGTGCCCAATCCTGGTAGGCGCACTGGTGCCAGGACTGAAAAAAATGACAATGTAGAATCCTCAAAATACGGAAACATTCCTACAATGGGGCCCGGCGAGGTTCAGGGGGAGGATGGCCCCCCTGTTGTAGAAGGAAGTAGCAGTCCACAAAAACAACAAAAATTGATTGGCTAAAGAAGAGCCATAAAGACGATAGAGTGGACTATTGAGGATAAGAAAGAAATTATGTATTGTTACTATTATGTAAAAAGCCCAGAATTTCCAGACACAAGATATACAAAACGATTAAGAGAGAAATTCGAGGAAAGAAAAATACTTCCACAGGAAAAACTGTCAGAAGCTTCAAATAAAAATTTGCATTCATTAATACAACAGATTTTTGAAAAACACTATATAGATCAAGAAAATTTGATCTGTTAGGGAAAAAAGCATCTGAGGAAGTGAGAAAATATAAACTAACAAAATCTAGAGATATTTGAAAAATATAAAAAAGAAATACTGATATGGGAAAGAAAGAGAGATTTAATATGGTGCAATATCTATGCAAAGGAGAAAGCCAAGTTAACTAATATAGAGAAGGCAGTCTCAAAGATATTCGAAGAGAAATACAGGCAAAGGCATCCAGATATGGAAAATTTCACAATAAAAAGATTAATAGCACAATGATGTAATGTAGAAAAGATGATTAGTTAAGCAGAAGTTAAAGAAATAGAAGTTGAAGTTATGGAGTGCCTGCAAAGTGAAGGATTTAATGTAGAAAGTCTAAAACAGACTACATCACAGCATGATGGAGTGAGTCCCCAGAATAAGGAAAAGCAAGAAGATCAAGAGACATGTGAAGAAGAAATATGGACGGGGAAAGGAAAAGAGATTTAATATGGTGTAATATTTATGCAAAGGAGAAAGCAAAACTAACCAATACAAAAAGAGCAGCACCAAAGATATTTGAAGAAAAATATAGGGAAAGGAATATGGATATGGAAAACTTTACAATACAAAAAATAAGAAGACTAAGAGGAAAAGTAGAAAAAGAGATTAATAATGGAGAAGTCAAAGAAATAGAAATTGAGGTTATGGAACAGCTGCAAAGAGAATGATTCAGTGTAGTAAATCGAATAGAGAAAGCACCACAACAGGATAGAGCAATGGATATCCAAATTAAGGGGAAACCAGTGGAACAGGAAGCAATTGGTCAGGTGCCATATCAAGATATGTTGGAGCTTTCCACAGGAAACCAGTATAAATGTTCATTTGAAGCTAGACAGCAAGGAAGAACAGGAAACCGTGGAAACTCTGATGCAGTCAATGTTGAGGAGTGACAGGCCAGTGAGTTTCCATATGACAAAACAACAGATGACACAGGATGAAATCAAAGAGAATGTGCCACAAGAAGATGTTATAGAACTTTCTATAGAATGCCTGCAGGAAACGGAAAACAGGGGATGCACCCTCAGTATGGAAGAAAATGAGTTAAGAGAAGAGTTGTTTAATTTAATAGATAAAAACAAATATATCAAGATCAATGAGAGAAATAGACTGCAGAAGGTTAATAAAACCCCAAAAGTCAGAAGCTTGATAAAACAAATGAACACAGTAATTAGGACTGTCCATAGAGATCCATGAGATATAACAGAAGTAAACCGAATATATTACTATGCTGCTAAATTAATAACTGATAAAGTTCTACCACAGGAACACAGGATAGCAAGGGAAAAGATAGGGTGAAAGCAAATACCATCATGGAAATATCGAATACAGAAAACTATAAAGCAGCTAAGACAAGAAGTTTCATTGTTAGAAGATTATAGAACAGGCAATAGATCAACAAAAATACTAAGAAAGATAGATGTGATAAAAGCAATGTGCAGTATTAGAACAGACCAGGATCTATTTTGCACTATTGGAGATAAACTAAAGATTACAAAACAGGCATAAAGACTTAAAAGATACAAAGATAAATATAAGGGAAAAGCACAAAATAAGCAATTTATTGATGACCCAAAAAGTTTTATACAGAATTGGGAAATAAGGTAAAAGGAATTGAAAGACCACCAAAAAAAAGAGGAAGTAGATACATTTTAGAGAAGTATCTATGAAGATCCTGTGGAACATAACAAATATGCTAAATGGATAGAAGTAAAAGAAAGAATAAGAAGTTTAAAGGTATATGATATGAAATGGGATGAAATAACAGCCAAAGAGATTGAAACAAAGTTGACAAAAGTCTCTAACTGGAAAACCCCAAGCCCAGATGCAGTACCTAACTTTTGGCTTAAAGTATTGGCTTCTTTGCACGAGGATTTAGCCATGAATAAGAACTATTTATATGCGCACCCCAAACACACACCACACTGGTTAACAACAGGAAAAACAATGCTCTTACTTAAGAGTGAACCTGCAAGCTACCCTAAACATTATAGACCAATAACTTGTCTTCCAATGACGTATAAACTATACATGGGAATTGACGTCAACAGAGTTTATAATCATTTAGAAGAAAACTCAATTATGGCAGTAGAACAAAAGGGCAATAAAAGAAAGTCATATGGAACAAAGGATCATTTGTTCTTAAACAAAGTTATAGTGGAGAACTGTAAGAAGGGGAAGAATCTAAGTATGGCATGGATTGACTATAAAAAAGCATTTGATAGTATCCCGCATTCATGGATAAAAGAATGCTTAAAAATGTATAAGATACACCCTACGCCGATTGATTACATTACAGTAACCATGAAACAGTGGCAGACCACTTTGCAATTAAGCCATGATAAAAGACAGATTATTATCCCAGGGATAAAAATTCAAAGGGGGATATTCCAGGGTGACTCTGTCATCATTGCTATTCTGCCTTGCCATTAATCCATTAAGCTGTTTACTTAACAGCTTAGGCCATGGCTACAATTTGGCTCCTAGAAAACAACAAAGTCTAATGACTTCTCATCTTCTCTTTGTCGCTGATTTAAAACTGTATAGCTCATCAGATGAGGAACTGAAAGCACAGCTGCAGGTTTTCAGAACTTTCAGATGATATTGGAATGTCATTTGGTCTTGATAAATGTATAAAAGCAACCTTTAAAAGAGGAAAACTACAGCACCAGGAAAACATCAGTTTGGGACAAGAATGTGATATAAAAGACCTTGAGCAAGAGGGAGTGTATAAATACTTGGGAACTGATGAAGGATCAGCAATAAAACATGAATAAATGTGAATAAAACTCAGTGAGGAGTACTTCAGAAGACTTAAATTAATCCTGAAAACAGCTTTGACATCTAGGAACAAGATCCAAACTATAAATCAATTTGCTCTTCCTGTTCTAACTTATAGTTTTGGAGTAATTGACTAGCCCCAAAAAGTGTTGGATGGACTGGATATTAAAACAAGAAGGATGCTTCATGCTCACCAAATGATTTATAAAAATCAGTGTATACCAAGATTATGTATTTCCCATTCTGAAGGAGGGATGGGCCTCCTTGAAATTGATTACATGTTTAGATCTGCAATTGTGGAACTCCACACATATTTACTGACCTCACAAGATCCAAATGTAGTTGAAGTTTTGAAACATGAGGAGAATAAATCTAAGATGATGTCTCTGCTTAATTTAGCAGTAGCATATCAACGTCAAGCAGGAATAGAAATCAAACCAGAAGTGGATAAAAACCAGGCAGCAACTGAATACGCCAAAAAAAAAAAAAAACAAAAGAAAGAATATAAGGTGAAGGACCAGATGAGAAGGCAAGAAATGTGGAGAAAACACAACTCTAGTTGCAAGTAAAGAAAACGTCTGGAAGAGCCTCATGTTGATCAAAAACGAATGCAGGAATTGTTAAGGAGAGGTGACTTCACATCAAGAAATGAAAGGTTAATATTGGCAGCCCAAGATAGTGGGCTACGTACATGCTGGTTTACAAAGTCCATTGAACATGTGGGAGAAACAGATATACGTAGGTTTTGTAAAACCGAATTGGAAACAGTCCCACATCTGTTTGATAGTTGCAACACACTAATGGCAGAGGGACTGTATACTGAAAGGCATAATAATGGGGCAAGGCTGTTACACTGGAGATTGTGCAAACATTATGGTATCGAAGTGGCTGAAAAACACTGGAAACATGAGCCACAAAGAATCATAGAAAATAATGAAGTTTATATCATATGGGATCATACAATACCAACAGTTCAAAAGATAGATGCTAGAAAACTGGATATAGTGATCCAAGAAAAGAAGGCAAAAGTAGCACTGATCATTGAAATTGCCATACCTAGTGACTACAGTGTCTTGCGTACATAAAGACACAAAGTCATAAAATACCATGATCTGCAGGCAGAAATGAGAGCCATGTAGAAGAAAGATACACAGACAGTTCCAACAGTAGTAGTAGCAACTGGTCTTATAAAAATTAATTTACAATCATATTTAGATATGTTACCAGTTCATGTATCACCATACGAATTGCAGAAGGAGTCATTACTGGGCACTTTGCGGGTACTGCGAAGAGCACTTTTGTCTAACATCAAAGAGTGAAACAATACTAATTTCATGAACTTTAATCGTACTTTGACTTAGGTATGAGATCCATTCCCATCATAGTATTAGAAACCCAAAAGACTTGGAGAAATTAAAAACAAGCAGTCCTAACCCTGGAAGGTTGTGGCACCCACAGAACCCTGGCCCACAGCCATGAGGAGTAACATACCCTTCCCTGATCACTCACCCCTATGCAACATCCTGATCCCAAAATGTGGCCACCCAAGCAAAATGAGGTGGGCCATACATAAGTATGAGACAAAGACACACTCAGGCTGGACAAACAATCTGACACACACAAGACCCTCCAAGTGCAGTCAACCTTTGAGAAGACCCCTATGCAAAGTACTGGTAGCTATAGGCAAACAAATCTGACCTAGGACACCCCCCCACATATCTTATCCCCTACAAATCTATCCAGAGTCTGCCTGTCACCCTGATCCTGTCTGACTTATATTACCCAACTGTGGACTGGAAATCTGACCAGGCCAGAACAGAAATGCACAGAGATTCCACCACTGTAATATATCACCAAGGCACTGGACTGTTTCCACAGCACCAGCAGTCAATTGCTTGTAGGCACACCACTCGACAGGCTGGATTGTGCAAGAATGCATAGCATTTGGCCCATAATCCTGCTGTGAGCATTATCCATCCTGTATTCCTCTGGTAAACCACTGTGATGATCTGAGGAGGTATGTCATGAGGTACTGAAACAATACATGATGGTGTCAAATGGCATATATGTCAAATGTCTGCTAAAACAAGCCCTATAACCCTAGCAACCCATACATTACTGAGAGACATACTCACAATCACTGTATGGCCCATTGTCTCCATATTTTGATAGGCTATCTCCAGATATGCTGCATCAACAGGTTGAGAGGTATAGCTGTAGCACAAAACAAACTGGACTGGAGTACAACAATCCCTGGAATGGAGTCTCACATGTACTATAGAAGGTCACACTGGGCATGCTCATACAATTAGAGAAATGTCAGTAGGATCTAGGAATGAACATGCCTTCCTCACCCAGTGCACTTCCCATTGCCCTACTTTAGCAGTCCTGAAGGTGTCTGTCACCATAGAAGTCCATTTCATCAGACATCAGCCCTATAAGATCTGTGGCATGTGCGATAACTGTGTAACACTATAGTACAAATAACTAGTTAGGGAGGAGTTCTAATCTCAGCTCTGGCAAATGTAAAAGTGTGTGTGTGTGTTTTAAAGTTAAAGCTTTGGGGTCCATTCAAACCCATCATACTTACCCTTTCCCTGCTTTAGCAGTCCTGCAGATATCAGTCACCTTAGAAGTCCATTTTATCAGGCCTCCACCCCATAAGCTCTTTGGTGCATGCAATCACTGCATAATAATGTAGTACAAATAAATAGTTAGGTAGGAGTTCTAATCTCAGTCCTGTCAAATGTAAAAGTGTGTGTGTGTGTGTGTGTGTGTGTGTGTGTGTGTGTGTGTGTGTGTGTGTGTGTGTGTGTGTGTGTGTGTGTGTATTTAGAACTTTAAGCTTTTGGGTCCATTCAAACCCAGTACACTTCCCCTTTCCCCACTTTAGCAATCATGCAGATAGCAATCACCTTAGAAGTCCCTTTCATCAGACCTCAGCCCCATAAGCTCTGTGGTGCGTGCAATAACTGCATAACAATATAATACAAACAGCTAGTTAGGCAGAAGTTCCAATTTCAGTCCTGCCAAATGTAAAAGTGTGTGTGTTTAGAACTTAAAGCTTTTGGGTCCATTCAAACCCAGTACACTTCCCCCTTTCCTGTTTTAGCTGTCCTGCACTGCAGATATCAGTCACCCTAGAAGTCCCTTTCATCAGACCTCACCCCTGTAAGCTCTGTGGTACATGAGATAACTGTGTAACACTATAGTACAAACAACTAGTTAGGTAGGAGTTCTAATATCAGTCCTGGAAAATATAAAAGTGTTTGTGTCTGTGTGTGTGTTTAAAACTTAAAGCGTTTGGGCCCATTCAAACCCAGTATACTTCCCCTTTCCCTACTTTAGCAGTCCTGCAGATATCAGTCACCTTAGAAGTCTCTTTCATCAGCCCTCAGCCCCATAAGCTCTGTGGCACATGCGATAACTGTGTAACACTATAGTACAAACAGCCAGTTAGGTAGGAGTTCTAATCTCAGTCTTGGTAAATGTAAAAGTGTGTGTGTTGTGTGTGAACCATATCCATTGGGGTGGGTTTTGCTACTTTTTGCTGTTGCCCACCCAGTACATGTTCCAGTGTCCACATTACAAGGCCCACAGTTGTCATCCACTGTAGAGGGACCTGTAGACACTCTGCAGCCCTATAAGCATTGTGCCACATGCAATAACTATGTGACAGTATGGAATACATAACAAGATAGGTTGCCCATCTAATCCTTGGATCTCACTCCCCACTCAGGAATCATACACAAACACAGTCAGTTAGGCAGCAACCCCTACATCAGTAGGTGGCCTGCAAACTGGCTCACACATAGAACCTACAGTGTGAAAGCAGCGGACTCCATATCAGACTGCTGAACAGTCATGAGTGGATTCCCACAGGTTGCGGACCTGGGTTCCTTCATATTTGGGATCCACACTTCTGAGGACCAGCTCAATGCAAAGGCACCCTGCCTGAGAATGTTTGCAGATGACTACAAGGTGGGTGCTATTATTACCCCTCCCCACACGTGAGGTTGATATCCTTCACAAAGGCCCCTCTAAGACCTATGACTGTTGCCAGAACCCTGGACATAAGATCAATGCCAGATTATGTGCCTCCATCCCCTTTGGGTACAACATTGTTCCCATAAAGTAATACATTGATGATAGTCCATTGAACACTGATGGTATAATGGAACTGGGAACATAGGTTGACAGTGAGCTCTATGGTGACCAGCACAGTGCCACTGTCTTCCAAATGTCCTTCCATATGTCACTTCTCCTGACTCAGGGTGTTGAATAAGGGAAGTAAAAGGACAGTGTTTCCCTGTACACTCCCCTCAGTAGGCCAATCAATGTGTACTATGGCCCATTTGCCATGCACCCCACTGGACACCAGAAACAACAGGAGAGGCTGTAAATGTACCTCACAAAAAGGATCTTAGGTACTACACACTTGCCCCATATGGACAGACTCCAACAACTGCAATGCATCTCTCTCTCATATTGGCTACTTAGGTGCAATCTCTGCCTGACATACACAGCCATGTCTGATGCAACCCTGTCAGGAATGCTACATCCGAGCAAACCAATCTGTCCACACAATATGCCCCAGATACCTCAACCCCATCCTCACAATCAACAGGACATGCTGGAGGGACAGGTTCACAACCCACAGACTGGCCACACTATGAAACAGACACCCAATACATGTCAAGCCGAGCACATCACTGGCCCTCTTCAAGAGTATTCAGGAGGAGTGGATGGGAAATAGAATACCCACCCTGGGGATCACTCCAGTGACTATACTCAGTAGACACACTGGGGAGTATTGTCAGGTGGCATGATGCCAGTGTATTCCCATGTACTAGCTATGTAAAGCCTCCATGGCCATTTGCCATGTACACACCTATGACTCTTTGAACTCATGTATCTCAGTTCTGTCAAATGTGTGTGTGTGGACATTAGTGTGTCTGAAAGTCTTTGACAGTGTGTAAACATGTGGGTGTCCTCTCTCACCCAGTACATCACCCATTGTCCTAATTTGCAAGGCCTGGTGATGTCCCTCACCTTAGAAGTGTCTCTGGAAAACTGTCACACCCTGACTTCCATGGCATGTGCGATAAACACATAACAATGTAGTGACAATAAATAGATAGGTAGGGATTCTAATCCCAGTCCTGGCAAATGTGTGTGAGAGAAGAGTATCGTGTGTGTGTTTATGTGCAAACAACATCCATTGGATGGGCATGGATTCATATTTTATGCCATGGTACACACAGTGCACATTCCTAAGTCTACTGTATGAGGTCCTCTGTTCATATCAACCATACTGGCATCTGTAGACACTCTTCAGCCCAATAAGCCCTGTGCAACAGTATGGAATAGTATGGTAAGAATAACAAGATAGGTTGGTCTGCTAATGTCAGTACTGGCAAGTGTGTGTGTGTGTGTGTGTGTGTGTGTGTGTGTGTGTGTGTGTGTGTGTGTGTGTGTGTGTGTGTGTGTGTGTGTGTGTGTGTGTGTGTGTGTGTGTGTGTGTGTGTGTGTGTGTGTGTGTGTGTGTGTGCATGCATTGGTGTGTATAGCACTGGTTTTGAGTGTGTAGACTTGTATGCGACACTATTATGAGTGCTCTCACACCCAGTACAGCCACCATTGCCCTTCCCCACAAGGCCACGTGATGTCATTCACCTTACAGGTACCTTGTAACACTCATCACACTAGTAGTCCTGGGCCACCTGCAATAACCGCATAATAGTATGGTACCACAACTTGATGGGTAGGGGTTCCAAACACAACACTGGCAACTGTGATCCTGTGTGTGCATGTGCGCATGTGTGTCTGTGTTTCTGTGTGTGTGTGTGTGTGTGTGTGTGTGTGTGTGTGTGTGTGTGTGTGTGTGTGTGTGTGTGTGTGTGTGTGTGTGTGTGAACAATATTCTCTGTGTGTTTGGTCGACACAATATCCTCTGCGGTTGAGGGCATTAGCAATCTGAGGTGCAGCACCCACATTTACCATTGTCCACTATACTAGAGCTGATGTCAACCACTATAGACTGAGATACAACCTCTCAGCCCTATAAGCTGTGAGGCACATGCAAGAACTGTTACACAGACCTGGGAAATGTGTACAGATACAGCTGTACCCCGGCAATGACATGGTCACTGTGTCACTACACTGCCATACCCCTTGACAATGACATCTTCAGGGTGAGATCCTGTTGACACACAGACACCTTGAACACAAACAGAATACAGCATGTGAGAACACATTTGCTTAGTGTTACTAGCACCAATAATGCATCATGGCTGAAAAGGTACACGCACACTCTGATGTGTACCCATTACAAATGTCAGATGACAGCACCTTGCACAGCATTAAATAGCTACACTCTACTAAAGTCACCCTGTGCATCAGACCCATATAAGCATGTCCCTGCATCGATGGTATGGATGGCATGGATGTGGCACAGGTATCATCATCATCAACCCTAACCACTCCCTTTTCCCGCCCAAATAAATCTTCTTTACATTCCACTAATATCCCACCTAACCAATAGGATTCCTCTTTTTCTCTCCACTCCCACTCCCAAACCACACCCCTTCCAAACCTAAATCAATTCCCCACTTCTGCTCCTTTATTCCAGAACTTACCTGCTCCTATATATAAATAACTCCCTTACATCCACATATATTGTATCAACAACATATCAACTCTACATATTCCCCATTCCATTATGCTTTTAAAACCCTCATTCATTTCCTTTTTAATTCTACTACTTCTTAATTTATCCTATCTTTTTTACCTCACTCAACCCCCTAACTTTTACCATTCACAATCCCTCCATGTTACCAACCACCTTAACTCCACTCTAACATACTCACACACTCCTATTTCTCCACATATATATCATATAAATAACCTCCTACTCTTCCCATACAAACTTATAACCTCTCAAAAACATTTTCCCCCCATAGTAACTAACAGATTCTTCAGATTCACATTAGAACCCAATCTACTTACCAAACTGTCCAACTACCTCTCTAAGCCACTCTTACATCTAATTTCCAATCTACTATCTGGTGACATCCATCCCAACCCAGGCCTCTCCACAGCTTCCACTACAAACAAGTCCATTTTATTTACTTCCTTTAACTCCCAAAGTATAGTAAACAAAGTCCCAAACCTCCATGCTTGGCTCATACATAATAAACCCGATATCCTAACCGTCTCTAAAACATGGTTAAAACCCCATATAAAAGACTTTGAAATTATTCCGCCAAACTATTCTATCATAAGAAAAGACAGGTCCCATAAAAAAGGGGGTGGAGTATCTCTCCTATACTCATCCCAATTGTCAGTTACCCCTATAACAAACCTATTCCACACTTCAAAAACGCTGAACTACTGCTCACATCACTCCAAGTTAACTCACATAAACACATTTGTGTAGCCTCACTCTATATCCCCCCAGGAGACAATATTTCTACAATTGAAGATATCCTCTCCTGGATCTCTAACAACATTAGCAATGAAACAATAATCTTAGTAGATATGAATATTAACTGGGCCTCCATTCAGTCTCCTAAAAACCCTCTCAATATCAACCTATACAATTTTTGACAGCTATTCAACTCCATAACATACCCCTCAAAAAAACCTTCAAGCGGCAGCATTCTAGACTGGATTCTAGTCTCTCATCCCCATTATTTCTCTGATAGTGGCACTCTACCTGATCCCCTTAGTGACCACATACCCATCTTCACACATCGACTCCCACTACTCCTCCATCGCACCCATAATTATATTACTATACGAAACCAAAAAAACTTTAATCCAACAAGCTTTTCAAACTCTCTAAATGCAATTGACTGGAATTGCCTAAAAACATTATCTCTAGATTACGCAGTTGTGCACTTCAACTCAATATTCCTAAAAATACTTGACTCTCATGCACCCTTAAGGACTAAGAGAATTAAAACTAAAACAGCCCCTTGGCTTACCACAAATACACTAGCATCTATGCGACACAGAGATAAAGTCTGGGCACACTACCAGAAAAACAAATCCCCCCTAGTCCAAAATGAATATAAAATTATTCGAAACAAAGTAAAAAACTCATAATCTCTGATTGACAAAATTATTTCTCCACACTCCAACACAATAATATATCAAACCCTCAGAAATTCTGGAAAGGTATCTCTACTCTCCTTAACCCCAGCAAACAAAACACCCCGACCTCAGACCCAAACGCTTCTGACCTACATCTGGCTACACAATTTAATTCCTTTTTCATTGAATCCATTTCCAAATTAACATCATCTTTCTCCAACACCACTACACTCTCTAATACTCCCTCACCCTCTCTCCCCAGCACTCTACCCTGCACTGCTACTACTCCCTCACTCCCATTTACTAACTGTTATCCCTCCACTTCTTCTCCTACTCTAACTACTTCATCTGCCCCTAACTCCCCCCCTCACACTATCCCTCTTTCTCATTAAAACCTATACCCACGTCCACTATAAAGAAACACCTTCTGAAACTGAAGCCATGTACTAATGCTCCTGATAACATCCCTTCTTACTTTCTTAGCATAGCTGCTGAAGCTATCGCCTACCCCATTAGCATTTTAATCAACCGCTCTATCCTAGAATGTATAATACCCCAAATCTGGAAAAAGACCTATATCATTCCTTTGCATAAAGGGGGCAACAATTACAATGTTGCTAATTTCCGCCCCATTGCTATCCTGTCTCCCATCTCTAAAATCCTAGAAAAGTGTATTCAACTACAACTCCTTCCTCACCTTTTAGATAATCACCTACTAACTCCCACACAACACGGATTCAGACCAAATTACAGCACTATGACTGCCCTCCTCTCCTTCCTCGAAATTGTTAATAAAGCACGTCACTCTGGCCATATTGTTTCTACCTTACTACTTGACCTCTCTAAGGCCTTTGACACTATCTCCCATAGCCTGCTACTAACCAAACTCTCAAAACTTAACCTATCTCCCTCCTCTTTGAACTGATTCTTCAACTACTTATCTAACAGATATCAAGCAGTAAAATGGAAAAAGGCCACCTCCTCATTTCTAAATACCCCTACTGGAGTACCCCATTGCTCCATACTGGGTCCCCTTCTCTTTAATATATTTATAAATGATTTCCACAACTATATCCCATTCTCAGACATATGCAGATGATTCTACCATTATATGCTCTGCCTCTTCTATCCCCTCACTCTTACAATTGACTCAAAATGCTTTTACAACCACTGAGCAGTGGATGAAAAGTAATCACCTAGCACTCAATGCCTCCAAAACCAAGTTAATGCTATTTACCCCCTCTAAAGCTACCTCTTTCGATATAAACACATTCTCTATCACTAGTCAAAATAATTCACCTTTGGAACTGGTGTCAGAGACCAAGCTACTTGGGGTCCAAATTGATAGTTCAAATTCAACTCTCACCTACAGCTAAATATCAAAAAAACTCATCAAAAACTTGGTATGCTCTACCGACAAAATAAATACCTCACACCTGCTGCCAAAATCACACTCTCTACTTCATTTCTTATCCCCTCCCTTCTCTATGGAGCTCCACTGTTAACTAATCTACAGTCCTCTCTAAAAACACAACTTTCCTCTTGCTACAACAAAATAACCAAGTTCGCTACCAACCACAAGTCCTCCACCCACCACTGTTCCTCTCTCCAGAAACTAAAATGGTTAGAGCTACCCAGCTATCTCACATACACTCAACTAACTCTTGCTCACAAGCTCATTATCAACTCCTCTCTCTGTCCCTCCCTTTTGTCAGCCTTTAAAATGCACCTTCCTGATAGAATATTGAGGTCCACCAGTCAAAATCTATTAGAAGTCTATAAACCTACTCGTCCCCCAGGGAAAAATCTTCTATCTTATGGCCTTGCTAGCCTTTGGAACTCTCTACCACCATCCATCCGCACCACCTCTAACCATTTTATTTTTAAAAGATCTCTTCATTCTCATCTAGTATCCAGGTGGGAATGCTCTTGCTCCCATCCCACATAGGTAATCACTTGCAATTCCCATCTTCCCCCCTTTGGCTTGTTTCCTCCTGCATTTCTCCTTATTATTTACCCATACCTAATGCATATTATCATTCCTCTGATTGGGAAAAATGCACTAGGCCACACCTCCTAAGGGTTTGCTTCCCAATATGTTATTATTTCTCAGTAGTGTCATACAGTGCTTCCTAATATGATACAAATTCTAAATATTTCATGCAATACTTTTCATGTAATATTCCTTTGTATGTACAATCTATTAATTTTATCAGTAGTCTGTATTATTCTTATTTTTGCTGTACTACTTGAAATTCTTTTCTTGCGTCAAAACTTTTGTATTATAATATAAATTGTATAACTAGTATGAATTACTCTACTGTAACCTGTTTAGTTGTGGAGCTTTTCTCCCCAGGACTCCATTGAAAACGGGTTCACTTTGGCCCAATGGACTATCCTGGTCAACCAACTGCAAATAAATAAATAAATAAATCATATGCACAGGGTGTTGTGTGGGTTTGCCAGAAGCCTAGACTGGGCTACATGGTTGACATCATGTGTGTGTGTTTGGGGGTTGTTCACTATATGGGCAGTGCAGGGTTGGTGTGTGTGTGTGTGGAGGTGACTTTTCCTGATGGTGATGTGCGTGTGTTTGTATTCACACAGTCATGCCATGTGAGCACCATACACAGGGGTATTTTGTACAGCTGTGGGATGTACATGGCAGGGTGTACAGTTCACCATCTCTGTCCACAGACACAGGAACTGGGACTGCCAAGGGTATCACCAGCACCACCAGGGCTGAGTCCAGATGCAGTACTACTCCCTGCTGGTGTCTGCTACCTGCTGGATCCACGTCCCTGTTGGGACCGGCCAGGATCACGTGCCCATGGCTTGCTGCATCATGATGTGGACAGCACACCCCCTTCAGTAGTATGGGTGGCACTGCCAGCATGGGAATGTGATGGTGCACAGCCACATAGACCCTCAGCTTATCATGATGCTGCCCTACAGCCATATGGCTGCTAGTCGCTGTCCGCCAAATGCTCAAGCACAGATATTCCACGGTCAAGGAGAGCCAAGGTCTCCCCCCACCATCTATCCATGACCCCAGTACACTCACAGATGGTTGCAGTGAGTTCATACTGCCCACGGACACCATGGACGTGCTCATCCATGACCCTGCGTATGTGTCTAGTATTACATTCATTATGTGCCTGTGCCCCCATGACAGCCTGAAACATGCATCCAGTGACTACTGCTGTGGCACTTGCAACAGGGGCACAATGGGCTGCAATCCTCCTCTGAGAACCCTTGCCCATCTGCCTGTATGGGACCATGCCAGCACTCTGGCTATGGCTAGGGTCTGCACCCACACTTGCCATAGTCATCACAGTAGCCTGTTCCATGCCACCACCCACCAAATGTCCATTATCTGTAGCCAATGGGGACAGGGTATGTGTGGGCATTGTGACTGTTTGCAGGGATGGGGTTGACAACAGTGGGATGCCAACTGATGGTACAGTATCAGCCCCTGACAACCCCACCTGTGCCTCAATATGAGTATCATCATGGTCAGATTTTGCAGAGACACTGACATCAGTATCAGAGAGGGAGGGACCACAGCCACCATGTCCACCTGTGAGGGGAAAAACAACATATGTAAATTACTACTGACACTATAAGGTTTGCTAGTACACACACATACATGCAAGCACAGACACACACACAGACAGGTGAGGTGCCTCAAAGGCATTACACAGACTTCACATTAGCCGAATGGGGGCATTCACGACACACAGTCAGACAATAACATACACACTCTGGATGGGCCCTTAGCATCATGCAGTGCAGCCTTTTCCAATTATCGTTACTACTAATATACACCTCTGGGATACGTGAGTGGTGTTAGTAGGTGATGGCCCTTCTCCTAGCACACACTGCACCCATGTAAATTATTGCTGTCCATCTCTATAGCGCTGTGGCAACTCCTACAGAACATACCCCCAACTGTACAGGGTTTTGCTGAATGTCTACATGTGTGGTTCATATGTTTGGTCTGTTCTTCATAACTTCTGTGTTTGTCTGATACATTAGTGGGTTGGCCTGTGGATTAGTGCCACTAAGTAATGTCTTAATTGGAGGTGCAGACTGCATAACTGCAATACATTTATTTATTTATTTATTTATTTATTAATTTAACATTTGTTGACCGGGAAAGTCCGACTAGGTTCCACAGAGCCTGTTTTCAGCAAAGGCCCGGGGAGAAATGCTCCAGATGCATGACTTTGGAATGTGGGAGGAAACTGGAGTACCCGGAGGAAACCCACACGGACACAGGGAGAACATGCAAACTCCACACAGAAGGCACCCCAGCCGAGAATCGAACCGGAGAACCTCTTGCTGTGAGCAACAACGTTAACCGCTGCACCACTGCACCGCCCAATGTATTTCAAAACAAAGCCAGTTACTCAAACAATGTCTCAAGCTTACAGTGGATATAGTAAGTGTACACACACCTTTTAACATGCCATGTTTTTGTGATATATCACATGACACCTCAGAAATCAGGTCATAACATTGCCATAATTTCATATGACATATAACCTGTGCAATCCAAATAAAGAACATACACATCAGTTACAGGTAACATCTGGAAACTGAAATAGATACAATAGGCTGGTTGCATGAGTGTGCACACCCTTAAAGTAATACTCGGTTAAAGCAACTTTTCATTTAATCACAGCATGCAGTCCTCTTGGGAAGGTGTCTATCAGCATGGCACATCTTGACCTGCCAATGTTTGCACACTCTCCCTTGCAAAATGCCTCCAACTATGTCAGATTGCAAGGGCATCTCCTGTGCACTGCCCTCTTCAGGTCACCCTGCATATATGCTATTGGACATAGGTGTGGGCTCTGACTCGGCCAGTGCAGAACATTACATGTGTTCTGGTGAAGCCATCCTTTTATTGATATGGATGTATGGTTTGGGCCATTGTTGTGTGGAAAGGTGGAATTCCTCACCATCCACAGCTATGTGGCAGACAGCAGAACATTTTGGAGCCACAAGGGACCAGTGTATGGAGCTGTTTATAATCCCCTCTAACTTGGCTACAGCCCCAGTTCCAGCTTGTGAACAGCAACCCCAAAGCAGGACACTGCCATCACCATGCTTCACCATGGCAGTGGTATTGTTGTGGTGATGTGCAGTGCTGATATTGTGCCAAACACACCTGTCAGAATTGTGGCCAATGAGTACAACCATGGTCCCATATTACCATAACTCATTTTTCCACTTGCTTTTTGGAGACCTAATGTATTGTTTTCAGACTTTCACTAGGCCAGGATATTGTTTGGTGTGACAAAAGTCTGCCATCCTCCAACCCTACCCAAGAGGCAGGACATATGGAGACAATGGATGGTTGTTGTGACATGTAGTACACACCCAGTACTTGCTGGAGATTCCTGCTACTCCTTCACTGTTGCTGTAGGGCTCCTGGTAGCCTCCCTGGCCAGTTTTGGTCTTGTATTCTCATAGACTTTGGTGGGATGTCCTCTCCTTCACAATGTCACTGTAGCCCCATATTTTCTCCACCTTTTGATGACTATCTGCACTGTGTTCCATGTTATGTGCAATGCTGCAGAAATTTTTGGGTACGCTTCTCCAGGCTGATACATCTCAAACATGTGGTCCCTTAGCAGCTTCGTCAGCTCTATGTGAACCATGGCTGTTGCTATAGCAGGCAACTAGGTATATATTAGGATAATCCTGGTAGGACAGCTGACCATTAGTTGCTGTTAATCAAAGAGTCTCTGTAATTGATGGCTGTTGTATACCCAATAAGACATACTGCTGTAGTTATATTGAAAGCTGTCTCAACACAGTACTAGCTACAGCCTGTGCACACATATGCATCTAGGTTGTTGTACTATTATGTGTCATTATTGTTCCCCTAACAGATTTGTTTGCCTTGCAATTAAATTGTACAGGTTATCGGTCACATGAAAGGTTGGCAGTATTCTGAACTTACCTGTTGTGCTCTCATTTTTATATATCACACATACATGGCATTCTAATAGGTGGGTACACCATTTATATGCACTGTATACCACTAAGTTCTACAATATGACCCTAGTTTTGGGCCTTTGTCCCCCCCCATTTTGTTGGTCTTTGTCCAGGTGTCCTGCAATGACAGGTTCTGAGATATGATAAAGATATGTGACATCTACTGCAAATAGGCGCCTGTCATGACCACCATGATGCTTTGCAATAAACACCACCACAGGTGAACATGCAGATATTGCCAAATGGCTGAGTGTAACAGTTGTGTGCATGGTCACATGCATTAACTTTAGAATGCCTGAGGTACTGGTGAGCCACAACAGGGAAACCCCATACTTACTGGGTTCAGGCTGCTGTCCCATGTGCCGACCAGAGGGACCTATGTAGTTGTGAGGGAGAGGTATTGTCAGCATATTCACATTAGGCATTGTTATAAGATGAACACTATGTTGCTGCACAGGTACAGTACACACTATGATATTACACAATTTGCTGTCTTTCATCATAGATGTGCACTTGTGTACATTACTACACCCTACCCACTAATCCATTTTGCACTGACATATGCATCTAGAGACTCTGTAAAAGACAGTTTAAATGCTACCTCATTACACTGATGTGCACCTTGGCCTTACCTGGATGCTCCTCGCCTGTTGCCTGGGTGCCACCCACCTACACAACTGCTGTTTCCCATGTTTGAGTTTGTGTGGGGGCTACCCCAAGGTTGGCAAGGAGCTCCTCTGTCACCATAAGTCGGGCCTGTCCGGCTGGCCCCCCACCAGTAGTAGTACAGTCCCTCGCTACCACAGCAGCCCTTTGCTGGGCATGACATATCAGGTCAGTTGCTCTATGCCTGGCCTGATCGTATGTGCGTCCAAGGTGGCCAAACATGTTTACTCTGTGGACGATCTTATATGACAGAGCAGTCTGCTCCTGCAGATTTTGCTGGCTACGGCTAGAAAGGATGGCATAGTTTAAGATTACAGCTTCTGTGATGGCTGCTGTCTCCACATCGGTGTAAGGCATTTGCCGCTGCATGGCACCTGGAGGATATACACAGGGAAACCCATCACAGGACCTCAGACATTGCCCAGAGTTCATTACAGAGCCAGCACATGCATATGGACTATCATTAGCCACCACTTACAAACACATCATACCCCTGTACCTGGCAGCACTATATGAACATGTATTGTACTCCTGGTCCTGATATGTCATGTTCCCCCCAATGAGGGCCAGTATATTGCATAAACCACCATTCATCATTCATGTTTGTGTACAGGGATGACAGTGGCTGTGTTCCATGGAGATGGCATGTCAATGGTGCTCAGGGTTTGCTTGCATACAGTGTGTAATAGAGCTGGAAGCATATGCCTGGGTTCTTGTAGGATGCAGACAGGAATATTATCAGGCCCCAAGGGAACTTGCTTTTGTCAACTTTGATTAGGCAGTTTGGACCTGATCCATGATGATGAAGGGAGGGGTGAGTGTGCTGTGCTGTGAGTGTGTGTGTGTGTGTGTGTGTGTGTGTGTGTGTGTGTGTGTGTGTGTGTGTGATGTAGGTTATACATCTGCTATGTATAAGCATCTTGCCTTTAGTAGGTGAGTAATGCTCATGAGCAGCTGATGTGCACCAAATTTGGAGTCACACACTTGTTGATTGCATGTGGAACAGCTGTGGTATCATTCCATACCCAAACAGCATCACAGAGTGTAGTTGGGAATACCTCTTACAACAAACACTGTGGAGACAGCCAAACAAACTGGAGGAGAATGTTCCAGACATAGGGACAGAATGTAAGTATTGCTGTTATACAGTTGAAGTAATGCAGTTTGACAGGATTTGTGTGGATATGGCTGCTCTGCATGAATTTAATTCTGATAGTGTTATTTGGTTGACATAACTCTTAACTGTAGAGCTAGCCGCAGACTGGCCAGAGTTTGGACTCTTATATTTGGTGTGTTACTCACACATTTTTTGGCCTAGGAAATTCAGTAGTATACTCTGAGGTCTGCAGTCAGTAAATGGTACCATACATGTGTGTTGCTGACTTCATATCCCTCAGAACAGATATGCTACAACAACCCTGTTACACCAGCAACTTTCTCAGTTTATGACAGCAATATGTCAATAATGCCCCTGTGTTTGGGCCTCTGCCTCAAGTATGTCAGGATTTGTCCAGATGTTATGCTGTAAGGAGTGTATAGGTCTAATATATCATTATATAGTGACTTCATTCCAGATATCATCCCAGTGATGTATCAGACTGCCAGACATGTTACATGTAGAAGGCCTTATATATGAGGATGAAGTCTGGATATTCTGTGGGACTCTATACAGTTGAGAGGACTGTGTATTTCTGGCAATTATTGACAGACTGTCAGGATTGTGTAGCAGTGTATTGTGAATGTGTTATTTGGCCTGTGTAGGGAGGGGGGTTGATATAAGTGTTGAGGGTCCTTTTCTATCTGACTTTGCATGCTGCTCCAACTTCTGGTGCTCTGTCAGCTGTATATGTTTGTAGGGGCAGAATGAGACATGTCCCATATCACAGTCAGGCGTCAGACTACACTGTGAATTGAGCCAGTATATATAGGGGTAGTGTTTGAGTGGCAAACATGCTGATGATTTCATTCACACAGTCCATTTACTCTACGGTTCTTATGGCTTACCAGTATGTCATTTTGAATGTGGTGAGATTGGTTCTGGGTATGCACTTTCACACTGGTATCTGTTTGTCACTGCTGGTACATCCCTGTAGTGCCTGATATATTTGCAATTACATGTGTATTCCCCCATAGCAAAATTGGGTTTGTGTTGTGTCAGTCTGCTTGTAGTTTAGACAGTACTTGGTGACATACCTAGCACCTCAGTGTAGTTTCCCTACTGTGATGTTATGTCCCGATACATGTTGTGCATGTCTAACACATCAGTGGGATGATGTGAAGATTTATGTCAGTGAGTAGTGGGGAGTAATTTGGTTTTGGACTTGGACTATTCCAGTCAACATATGGTACAACAAACAGAAGGGTGTTACTGCATCAACTGTGTCACCTTATCTACTCCAGTATTTGGGATATGTTCCCAGTTTCATGGCTTTATCCCCTCCTCCCTTGGTCAGGCTTGGTCCAGATTTGTTGCACTAAGAGGTTCTGAGCATACCTCTTGACTAGCCAGATTGTTTCAGACTGTCCAGGATTATTGCTCATATGTATGTTCTGTTACACAGAATCATTACTTTAATTTTTGTGGTAAATCACTGTGATGATATGAGGATTTCTGTCTGCAAATGACATACATTTCAGTTTTAGAACTCACATCCTTCGGAACATGTATGTTGACATGAACCCTGTTACTGTAGCAACATTCTACATTTATAACTGCAGTACGTACATTATGCCACTGTTTGTGGACCACTGTACCCCCATTTTGACAGCCTGTGTCCAGAATTATTGCACTGAGAGGTGTAGAGGTATGGTGCTGGGTATGACTCCACTACATGTTATGGGTGTATATATATATATATATATATATATATATATATATATATATATATGTGTGTGTGTGTGTGTGTGTGTGTGTGTGTGTGTGTGTGTGTGTGTGTGTGTCTTTTAGATATATCTATACTGATATATATATATATATATATATATATATATATATATATATATATATATATATATATATATATATATATATATATTCCTTTTTTGATATCTATACATATGTTTATATAACAATATATATGTATATAGGTTCATAGGTTCATACTAGGCTGTCTGCCCAAGGGCATTTATAAGCCTAGCCCATAGTTATGTGGCTTTTGCCACCCCTTTAGTTTGAATAAAAACTATGCCTATCATTTTTCTGTGCCTCTGTCAAGCAGTGACACTGAAGTAATCCCTGGGGTATATCTGCGATCTCCCATCCATTGGTCAAGATTCCTCTTGAACAAGGCCAGCAAGGTACTCTGCCTCACATGTACCGGGATTTTGTTCCACAGCATAGGGAGTCTCTGGGTGATGAATCTGTCCCTCCAGCATGTTCTATTTATAACCGTGTCAAGGTTTAAGTCTCCCGCCCTTGTGGTTCTGAGGGATCTAGATTTTTTGAGGTGAAGCATATTCATCAAATCTGGGTTTGACATGGCCTTATATGTCAGGCACAGGTCACCTCTGAGCAAGCGGTATGAGACTGAATAGAGCTGGAGTTCTTTCAGTCAGGCAGCATGACATATTTTTGAGACCCTTTATCCTTTTGGTGAGGAACTTTTGGGGCCTTTCAAGCTGCATCATGTGTCTGGTCAGATACATTCCGAACGGGGCATTGTACTCAATCATAGGTCTAATGAGTGTCAACGACCTGAGACGTACCTCCTTGGACTACATGAAAAGGGACATCGAGGAGCTCTCTGATTATGTAGCCCAGGCAGGTATGACCCTGACCTTGAGCAGTATCCTACCTTCACCTAGAATGATGCCACAATACAATGATAAGATATATTCTGTAAGTATTTGTTTTATATGTATTGCTCCATATATCCGATGTATATACTTTTTCATATTTATCTATCACCATACACATCTATATGTGCATATTTATATATACTAAACATGACTGAGTCCACAATGTTTTTTCCATTCTATTCTATGCCTGTACTGAATGATATACTTTAAAAACAGCACTCATTATTACAGCTCAAATGGTGTAGTGGTATATTGCTCTGACTGTAGTATACGGGGTCCTGGGTTCAAGCCATGGCAGTGCTGATTATTTTGTTGCTAGGCAGAACAGTGGCTGATGGAGACTGGATGATTAAGGCAGTTTTAAGCAGTTGTAAGTGGTTTGCATGGGTTTGCACGATGGTAAATGATGCCAACACACAGTTAAATGGGAAACTGCTTAATCTGTGTAGGCATCACTTAGCGTCACACAAACTCACTTACTGCTGCTTACTGCTGCTTACTGCCACTTACACCCCCTGCTAATTTCTTTAAATGAAAAGAAAAAAGGGGTGATAGAAAAGTGGTGAAAAAGGGGGCACACAGAGGGAAAAACAATATGAACGATAGCTAGGGATGTGCAGGATGGGTGTAGGGAGGGTCCATAGCTGTCCAGTTCTGATAAAGCAACAGCTGTACATTTCTACAGAATTTGGAGGAGAATTTGGACACTAAACCCCCTGAGAGGGGGTGGTGAGGACAACAGTAATGTGTTATTAAGCCAATAAGACCAGATTACTGGGGGCCAGTGCCATGGCCAGTTGAGGCGGGACAGGCAGATCCGCTGGGATCGGCCTTCCCAGACATGCTATGGTGTTGAGGTTTTACATGATATGTTGGTTAATCATGAACAACACATTCCAGGATTAGTTATAACAGCATGCATGGGTGTTCCCATTAACCCAAAGTAACAGATTTGAAACAGTTGCATAGCAAACAGAACACATGCATATATGGAACCACAGTGGACATTATAACGGCATGCAGGTTATACTGATGGCAACAGGCCACCAATGATAGTATTTGAACAGGGAACATTAATAATCAAACATTTAAATATTTGTAGGACAATAGGACATATGTCCCAACAGTAGGTTTGGTGAAAAACATACCTGTTGATTTACGTGTTTAGATTATTGGTGCAGATAGGGTGGGAGAGAGAGAGAGATGTCAATTAGCTGTATAGGCGTCAGTTGCTCACAACGTTAATGATCACCGCTATAATCATTACTCGACATATATTATTATAATAACCTACGGCCTTGGGTTGGGTAGTGGTATGTTTGCACACAGTGTATAATTACAGTCTTCTTACAGCTCATTTATACCTTATCTTACCTGGCAGACCTGGGGAGGAAATTACTGTTAACACTACCTGAGTGTTTCTACGTATATTCACAAAGTCAAGGTTACATACATGTACTCATACTGTTTGTGTGTGTGCTACTGCCACACTCCACCTTGATTTCTATCAGTCACCCTGGGTGTTGGCAGCAGTGACCACTAGCTGTGACAGCGTGACACTTAAGGGAGATTTCTTGGAGGAGACTACTTGGTGTATGTACTTATCTTGCTCTCATTTGCAGCCTTGGGGTTGGACAGTGGGTGTTGTACACAGTGTATAATTACAGCCTTCTTACAGCTCATATACACCTTTTCTTACCTGGCGGACCTGTGGAAGAAATTTTTGTTAACAATACCTGACTGTTTCTACACATATTCACGGGTGAGATTATGCATACAGCTTTATACCAATCCCAAGATTCAAACCATGCCTGTTTGTGCAAAGAGGTATAACAAGGCTGTGTTTCACCACAATATGCTACTGGGGAACTGCTGTTTTATTCTTGACTGTTTTCTGCATAATACTCTGTTGTTTGAACAATCTGCTTTGTAATTCTGACATTTATGCATGGCAGATAGTTCTTATACTGTGTATTCATACCTTCACATATTACAGTATGGAAAACAATGGTTAACACATTACTATTCAGGGATCAGATCTTGGTGCATGGAACATTTCTTATAGTTAATCTGTTTTACAACTCCACAATCTTTGCCAGATGAGCCTCAATTAAGTAATGCTGTCAGAGCTATATTTTCTGTGCAGAACCAGTACACATTCAGATTCATACTACCACATAGCAAAGTAAACGCAACAGTCTGGGGTCTTCATTTTTATTGACAAGTACTGACACTTGCAATGATATATGTCCTATACATCAGTATTACTCTGCTAATGTCTCATTTATTCAGTACAAACAATACACATTTCTAACTACTAGCAGCCTTTCTGTTTATTTCCCTCACTACTACAAGCTAGATTTGTACTCACCAGCCTCGCGGCGCAGCCTTAGCAGCCTGTTGGGGTGGGCATCCATGTTCGCAGCTCTCTCATCTGCAGCTGTACATGAGATAGAGAAACATTTATGCATACCTATCCATCTCATACTTAGGCTGTACTTTGTTACACAATAATTGATAGTGATACTTAACATACTGCTGGGACATTCTGTGCCTAAGCATCTTGGATCCACTGGTCCAAGAGGTCCCTCTTTCTATGCTTCAGGTCAGCATAATGGTGCCAGACCTGCTCACCAGTCTGAGGGATACTAGTAGCACTGGTGAGGTCATGAGGGAGATGGTCCCAGGCCTCCACTCATGGTATTTTACAAGGAGTCCAACCATGACCCTGGACTCCTGAATGCCCCAATGCTGCACCCAAAAGTGCAAACCTTCACCAACACCAGCCATAGTGCCTGCAGTGATCAGCTACAACTGGTTATGGTTGTATTCCCGCCTGCGGGGTTTAAATAGGGCTGGATTCCCACCCTTTGCCCTGATTGGCTGATTTTGAATATGCCTAGCTTAGCTAAGCAACAGGCAAACCTGCTTAGCACAGATAAGCATTGCTTAAAAGGGTAGATGCTAAGCACTGCTTACCAGTGCGCAAATTGGCTTAGCTAAGCTAATTATTGATAAGCATACAAATTTAAGCAATGCTTACTCTGGCTAAGCATAACTGAGCACAATTTAGCATTGTTCAGCTTTCATTGTATGGACTATCAAGATTGTGGGGTTGAATCCTTCTTAATGACATCTTATGATATGTATGTTTAAATTCCATAACATCATCCTATGTGCTTTCATTACATTATATTCTTTTGTGGCTATACTGTATGGGACACTTATGTTTATATGGAGGTTTCACATCTGTACTACACTGACACATCACATTTGGACCTGCTACACTACCCTGGTTAACAAATATATATTATTCACTACCTATTAATAAAAAAATATACTTTTAGTGCTGTTTACACATATAAAAATGAATGGACTACATGGGGCTCGAACCATGAATGACTGCATATTAAGCGAAAGCTCTAACCATTACACTATTTCACTTTGACTATTTTGGCTGTATACTTCTATTTAGCTCCTTCAGATGTTTAAGCTACGCTATACACAGCTGCGCGACATGCACACCGGCTCAGCTACACTTAAACTTTATCCGGGACGGAAAAAAAAATAAACATGTATTTTATTTTTATTTACTTTAGGGGTATGCACATTGCTTTCTGCCTCTTAGGGTAGGACATCTGGGCAACTACATCATACAGGGGGTATTATTTTACATGTTCCTCTTAGGAACAAGCTTACTTATTTGGTATGTCAGCATGTACACTGGCATATCATTGTGAACATTATTTGTGCTGGACCATTGTTGGGGGCTGTGCTTCTGTGTGTATATTCTAATGTATTTTGTCCATGGACACTGTTATGTTGTGATAGCAATGCCCGGACATGCCCCCTGCACTCGTTCATGGATTGTACACATGCAGGTTATACAGCAGTGCGCCTTCATGAATATGCAAGGTGCGCTGCTGTGCTGCACTGGCATGATCTGCTCCATGCAGGAATAGCACTATTCCTGCACGGAGTTTAATGAATCCCAGGGTATAAAGCAATACACATGTATATGCATTCTCTTTGAAGAGATGCTACATCAGAATTAGCATAGCACTTTGTTCAGGAAAAGCTGTTTTGGTACCTTGTGCATTCAGAGGAAATATTGAAGTGAAACATTTTTTGGTGATTTGTGCTTTGGGTAATTCCATATTGGCAACATGCCACAGACCCCAGCGATAATTCCTCAGTTGGAGAAGTTTATTGGCTGCTAGCACTTACCACTCTGAGGGAATGAGCATGTGCACAAAGATACCAAGACAAGCAGTGCACCACAACAAATGCATCATTCATTTTCCTCACACTGCCACATCTCCATAAAACATTTTAAATATTGCACTGATGTCGAGAAGAAAGAATTGGTTATCATTTGTTGCTGCAGTTGAGGTCAGGAATACCAGCTTCCAATACTGATGCCAGGTTTGGTCTGTAATGATTTAATGGTGCATAGCAGGTTTGCCTTGCATTCTCACAGTACATTAATTGCACTGTATCACTAACAAGAGCCATATGACCGGGAAAACACATTTATTTAGTATTTAATGCCTGTTTACAATGAATCGCAAGGAATCTGCTTACTTTTTTCTGTAAGCTCCTGAAAAAATTTCATTGGCTGTCAATCAGTATCAGAATTACCCTTCTGCTTGATAAGCTGCTATGCAACATGTTAAAATTACAAACCCTCCACTCTTGCACAGGAAATTAGTGGTAAAAACCATACCATACAGCCTCAGAAATAAAACTGACGAATCACTTCTGCTAACAAGACTACCACAAGGTCTAACTATAGCTGAAAAATTATTTTTAGAAATTGGGCCAGCATCCTGGAATCATACACCTGAAAATATTTAGACTGAGAAATAATTACCCACTTTTAAAACTAAACTGAAGGGGCATCTGTTCAAAGGGAATACATATACATCTTCAGATACAGTAAACCTCAAGTTTATGTGCCAGACTATAGGTGAAATTACTTATTTTGAAAAATGCACTAGGAGGAACCAACTGATCCAAAATGCTTGAACTGTAAAAACAGTGTAAATTATACTAAAAAAACTGTAAGCATTCCTCTGTAAACAATTAATAGGTTTGTCATTAAGCTTTTATGGGATCATGATTAACCTACTTATTCATGTGTTACTCTAACCAATGTGATACAAACTTGAAGCTTGCTGTATGTATTTTTGTATGCTTGTTAGATGTTGTGTCTTTTGGCTTTTCCCGGTTAGGGGTCACCACAGTGGAACTCCAGTCCGCTAATGATTGGCAGTAGATTTTTACATGCCGAGTTGCCGGCCCTGATGCACAACCTTCAACGAAGGTATGCCCATTCATGCATGTCTCCACACAGAAGATGCTCTAGCTGAGAATCAAACAGGACAACTTCTTACTGTGAGGCAACAATGCTACTGCAGCACCACCACCGCAGTATGCTTGTTAGATGTATCTATACATATTGCCGTTTGCTCTGTAAATTCTGCTCATGTCAGAGATTGGATCATGGCTGACAGTTGACTAGTCCAACTATCGAATTAACAAATGTCTAAATAAAATAAAATAAATAAATTAGACTTTTGAAATAATTGTATTTGCTTAAATTTATGCAGACCTGATTAATACCACAAAACAGTTTCCCAGAGTATTACTAATTCTCGTTGGCATAGGCACTGTTGTTTGATCAAGTAATAACTATATACTTTGTCATCCTAGTAAGCCAAATATATATATATATATATATATATATATATATATATATATATATATATATATATAAGGTAAATGCTGTATTTATCTGCATACAGTTTGGCACCCTTACAAGAAAGCAGGTGACCCAGGTAAAAAGAGCAGATAACAGGCTGGAGTGGTGGACTACAACCCAAGTTTAGTTAGTAGCCCCAACTCTGGAAGGGACAGGCAGGGAGGGGAGAGTGAATGTGTGTGGTCTGCTTGCCTCTCCACAGGGGAGAACTGTGTAAACCCAGAGCCACACTGGACAGTGGAATTTCCCCACTGGAGGTAATAGGAGGACTGGATCATCAAGGCTGGTAAAGAGAAAAAATCTATATACTTTGGTGAAGGACCAAAACTGCTTATTATACTTATTGTATTTAAAATATAAATATCGTATGTACTAAGTTAAAATGTCATAAATTCTGTGCTCCTTCCTAGATATTCATAGCCTCAAAGCAATTAGTTTGATGTAAATATTCCATCTTTTTAGTAATACTCACTTCTGTTTCAATACACCAGGCTTTCACAACCACAGCAATCACCTTTTAATAACATTACTCAATTTCTGCATCCACTCTAGTGTTACATATTTGCTGGATCTGCACTTTGCTTAAGGAGTGAAACAGCCAAACCCAAATCTATTAATTGCAGCATTTCAGTTATTAAAAAAATATCCTCTGTCATGAGAACTTGACTATAGCTGAAATATAGTATAATATCACTAAATAGTTCCTCATCTGGGAAAATGTAAGCTCATAAGACTTGAATTTATGAGGAAAACATTTTTACACCGAGCTGTATGTTCCTATCCAAATGTCATTTCCATAGTGATGGTTTATTTGAGGTGAAAGCCAGTTAAGAGTAACCATGGAATTTATTGCTTATGAATAAATTTACTTAAAATATACACAAAAGACTGACTGCATGCCTAAAATGTATCTTTAAGTGACAAACTGCACCATATAAGATACAACTAAACCCACCCTGACAATTTCTTCAGACTGCTAAAACAGAATACCCATTTGATCTCCTGTTTTCAAAAGTGGTATGTGCATGTGTCACGCTGTAATAGCAGTGTTTTCCACCTCATTATGAACATCCACACTTTTCGTATTTCTGTTACACTGAACAAAATGCTGGACCAAGTTTTTTTCATTTTGCAATTTTTCCTCCTGACATACAGACCAATTACCAGTCTGCTAATACAAAACTCTTTCATCCCTACCTAAAGCTGTAGATGTGCTTTACTGGGAAAACTCACCCAGACCCTGCCACAACTTGCTGTGAGGAAAGGTTAGTTTGTGTTTTGCTTTCTTGCATTTTTTACTGCCTCATTGCCTTCTTCTGTTTTGTATATTGTGATTTATTTTCTTAACATTGTATTTTACTTTTATTCTGCTTTTAATTGCACATTTAAACTAAGAAAGAGACCACTGCTACGTCTTGTGAGTCACACAGAAATTAAGATTTTCACATCCTCTCACCCTGCTGCTGTTGTATTTTTAAACTCAACTGTCTTTCTAGTTACCTGCCCCTTATTTTAATTTGACCAGATGTCTCCTTCCCTCTCCTCTTTCATTGGCCATTGTCAGTAAGCACAAAATTATCATTTTGTGAATTCGCTCACCTTCAGCTATTTTAAATTTATTGGCCATCCTACTGTATTCCATAGAACCAAAATAAGTGCCCATCCTTCTTCCAATGTATATTGCTCTTTTCAAAATTAGTGGCTCTCCACTTAGGTAGCTAAAGCTTAAGTTATCCTCTCTTTCATATCTAACTGCTGAGTGCACAATGCAACTCTTAGGATATTAAACCATTTTGCTGTCTTACCTTTAAAATCTTCACATCTACTCAAACACCACCAATTATTGGAGAGCCCACATTCTGCCTCTCCATAGTCATCTTGGGATTAATGCCTCTGTTTTGCTTCTGCTGAAAGAAGAAGCATAGGGATATTATTTCCTGGAGACTGCTGATCAACAGAAAGCCTAATAACTGCTTCATAGGCACCAGCATGGAATTTGTGCTTATATTTTGCTCCTGGTGAGAGAAGGAGCAGAGTACATTGATTCCTAACTGTTTCTAATTGGGCAATGAGTGTCTGTGTTTGACCTTCCTGGTTGGCCTGGTTGTTATTCAAGGCATCTACCATGATGGTAGCCTGCTTCTGTTCTTGGGATTGGTGATACTGTTTTGCTTCTGGTGAGAGAAGAAGAAAAGGTGCATTGTATGAAGCTGTAGTGAGACAAGCACTAGCAGTGACCAGACAGTATCCATTCAATAAAAATAAAACCTGGAACCCCAACTAATCATGGAATATTCAGGAACTACTCTAAGGCTAACTTCCTTCTATTAAGTGATAACTTGACTACATTTCAAACCCACACAAACCTTGACAACACTCACTATGCATAACTGTTCACAGAAACCCTATACAAGGATGTTAATAGCTGCATAGAGGCAGTTGTATCCATCAAGAAGAAATGCAGATCTACCTAGAAAAAACAAGTCATGCTAGTGGAATCACAACATCAATAGGCTGTAGAACAGAAAGTAGAAAATCATGGCAAAAATGAGGAGGTGCATCACCCAGCAAGATAAAAGCACTCTCATCAAACTAAAAAAACAGCTCAGAGGACAAATAAAGTCTGGGGTAAATTTAGCCTCCCAGGCCAAGGACAAACACAAGCCATTCTTTAACTAGGTATGCAAACTCAAAGGCAATACACAATTATGTGCAGAGCTCATTGTTAATGGAGCCACCTATACTGAGCCAGAAGATACAGCAAACCTACTGGACAACAAATTCAGCTCCAACTTTACCCCTCTCTCTGCCTCAGGCTTCCATCAGGAAATACCATCAAATATACCCCCCACTATCACTAGGGAACAGGTCTTTAATATTCTCTCTCTAAGGCCAAAAACATTGCATCAATGGGCTCAGGTAATATCACAGGGTGTCTTCTAAATTGCATGAAACATGACCTATAAGGCTGTCTTTAATTGCTGTTTAACGGTAGCCTAGAAACAGGCTTTGTGCCATATGAATGGAGAACAGCAAAAGTCATCCTTCTGTACAAACAAGTGCCATCTACAGACATGAAAACTACAGAACCATAAATCTCACTAGTCTCATATGCAAAGACATGAAAAGAATTATCGTGGAAATGATCAATAATGACATAGGAAACCTCCAGACATTCAACCAACCCAATTTGGTTTCATCAAGGGCAGGACATGTCTACTCAACCTGGTCGACTTCTTTGAGAAGGTCACCAAAGCAATGGATTAGGGCAAATTGGTTCAAATTGCCTACCTTGACCTGGCCAAAACAACTGACACAATATCTCACTTGGGCACTGTTGACAAACTCAATAGGTTAGGTACAAACCCTTATGTCATCCAGCAGATAGCTAGCTGGCTCAGTGATAGGACCCAGGAAGTTAGAATTGGGAAGTCCACCTTGACAAAGAGGCCAATCGCAAGCAGAGTTCCTCAGGGATTGGTGTTTGGACTGCTCCTTTCTGACATTTACTTCTCTGAATTCAAGACCAATGTCAATGGCCTTTGGATGACTACATTTGCAGATGATTGCAAATTAGGAGCTGTTATTGAATCCCCCACTAACACAAATATTCTCTAGGAAGGGCTGACAGAGACAAATAACTGTTGTCAGAGCCATGGACTAAAACTAAATGCCAAGAAATGCATAATAGTATCCTCTGGGAAGTCATCCACCCCTAGTAACTATCATATTGGCAACACACTCCTAAGAGGTGACCCGGTAGTCAGGGACTTGGAGACACTCATAGACTAGCCTTTGGCCATCATGTGTCTACAGTAGTGAGGAAATCATTCTATGTTGTGCAACTTATAAAAAAAGGTATAGCATCTAGGTCCAAGAAAGTCATTCCACTATATTTGACATTCAACAATCCTATCATTGAGTACAGTGCCCTCTTTGGTATGTACCTAACCATGCATATCCAACAAATGGAATGCCCACAAAGGTTCTTCACTAAAAGAATACAGGGCATAAGTAACATGTCCTGTGGAGACTGCTTCAAGGACCTATCCCTCCATTCTGTCTCCTACAGGCTGTTGAGGGGAGATCTATGTCTGGCATACATGCCATTGTCAGACTCCACTTTGATGGACCTCCTACATATCCACAAATCAAACAGCACTAGAATTACCCATTCTAAAGACTTGAACCTGCCTGTGATATAAACAGAACCTGCTTGAGAGACAGGTATGTATCCCAGAGACTACCCCTTCTCTGGAATAGACTCCCCATCCATGTGAAGTAGAGTTCCTCCCTAACCTAATTCGACTCTAACTTGGACAATTGGATGGGGAACAGGAAATGCATCCTTGGTTTGACACCTATGTCTCTAATGGACACAGGCAGCCCCAGAGTAAATGTTTCCTCTCACAAGCCCATGCTTACACTTATCAAGGGTATCAGAACTTACTAGAGAGTCGGGATGCATGGCTAGGCTTAAAAAGGCCCTTGTGGTCATTAGCCTAGTAAACACCTATGAACCTCTGAAGCTATGTGGATGGTGGTAGTAAGACACAGGTGTGCAAAAACAGTTGGATTAGAGGTAACATTACATTCTGCATTCTACATTTTTATTTTATTTTTTAATAGTATTTATTTGTTAAGTGAGTAAACCCAATAGGTGAGAGTGTTGCTTTTCATGGGCAACCCAGAAGCACCATCTGATTAGTGACTTGTTTAGAAAACACACATAGCAAATACAAACTGTGGGAATAAAACCAATGACTACTTAATAACATTAACACTTCAAGCTAAACTGCACGTCACCACTCTAGAGGCACGTACTTTGTCATACCATGATAAACATTTTTTTCCTGCCATTTATACCCTGGCTGAGTGCAGACTGACATGTCATTAATTTCATTTGTATTACTAAGCAGATGATTACTCAAGGCAGACAACTACACACAAGAAGCACCCTTTCCTTTAAAAGAGGACTATGTCTGTGTCTGTATGGTCATTTGTCATGGATGGCACCTAAACAGCTATTTTGTTTTCCAAACGGGATACCTCAGAGATAAAAAATATGGTATTCAGCATGTGAACCTTTAAATACTACTCAGTAACATTGTATTATGTCATCACAGTATTATACATCAGACTTCTGTTGCAGTTATATTGCAACAGATTTGTTCATCTTTAACATTTATTAAGGTGGTGCTGTGTAAATCCACAAAGAGCTCTTACACAAATGTAAGCAATCCTAGAAGGCAGTTCATAAACTTGATACCTTGCCTAGAATATGCTGAAACATGATTTTCTGTTGTAATGGGTAACCTACAAAGGCCTTGAATACCCAGTGTTGCAATAATAATAATAATTTATGTATACAGATTAGGAAGATCTCCCAAAAGGGCTTACAGAACAACTGCTTTAATAATTAATTCAACAGCAAATTCAGTTTTTAACAGAGCATTAAAAGCAAAGCCCGATACATTTAACATCATTATCAGGGAATCTGCTCTTACAGTCATCAGGCTGACCTCATTCTAAGATAAGTGAAACAGATTGGAAATGCAGAAAAAAAAACTGCTGTGGCATTAATAGTCTTTCTGGCAAATGGGTCACCAGCAATGTACTGCATCTCCAGAGCCCAGTCTGATATAAAATATTTACTGACATGATACATGCTCACTGATATTTGTTTCATTACCTTTGTGAGTGCTAACCCTACTGCATATGTAAACCAGATGAAAATATTTTACTAATATTACTTTTGCTAATATCTGTTGTATCTGCCTTCTTACACTGCTCCAGGCAGTCTTATAACTGTCAAAGCATCTTACCGATGCATTATGCAAATGTTACTCTTATTAGTTATATAGCTGGCATTAGTTTTCAAGCCCCTAGCAGTGTAATGCACATAATTATTCCTCTGCATAAAAATTATTTTATTTACTTCTAAGCAGCTCTCTTCTTATCTTATCTTATCAGCATATGCAATTTGCATGTAGAAACTACAGGTGTCTCACTAACCCCACCACTCCCCCACCCCCGTGCTGAGTACCAGTTAAACTCATTCTCAGATTTTCCTCTGCTGATGCTGCTGCATTCTTGCAATAGCTGAAGTCAGAAAAATAGCAGCAGAGATTCCAGTTATGTTAAACTGGATCCTTAATTTTCTTATTTTGATGTAGGGATCAGCACACCATCCTTTCATTACCGTTAGGACAGTTTTGACCCATTACAACCTGCTTTACTTACACCGACAGTTAACCAGCATACTTTAGTTAGTGCACTGTAGACCTTTTCAGATTCACTCCCAGCATGTTTCCAGAATTTTCAAACTAATGACTGTCCAAGTTGATCTTTTCGGCTCTTTTAGAATTTCAGAAACACAAACTTCAGTTGTAATATTCAAAAGCAGGCACCTAAAAGTTCTTTTTCCATACTGTGCTACAAAATGTCTTCAAAAACAATGAGAAAGATATTCCACACTTCCCACGGCTCTGCTGCTCTACTCACACACTTCCCACAGTTCTGCTGCTCTGCTCACACACTTCCCATGGCTCTGCTGCTCTGCTCACACACTTCCCACAGTTCTGCTGCTCTGCTCACACACTTCCCACAGGGCACTGCTGCTTTGCTCACACACTTCCTATGGCTCCGCTGCTTTGATCACACACTTCCCACGCCTCTGCTGTTCTACTCACACACTTCCCATGCTCTGCTGCTCTTCTCACACACTTCCCATGGTTCTGCTGTTCTGCTCACACACTTCCCATGACTCTGCTGCTCTGCTCACACACTTCCCACGGGAGTCTGCTGTTCTGCTCACACACTTCGCTTGGCTCTGCTGCTCTGCTCACACACTTCCCATGGCTCTGCTGCTCTGCTCACACAATTCCCATAGCTCTGCTGCTCTGATCACACACCTCCCACATGGCTCTGCTGTTCTGCTCACACACTTCTCATGGCTCTGCTGCTCTGCTCACACACTTCCCTTGGCTCTGCTGCTCTACTCACACACTTCCCACAGTTCTGCTGCTCTGCTCACACACTTCCCATGGCTCTGCTGCTCTGCTCACACACTTCCCACAGTTCTGCTGCTCGGATCACACACTTCCCACAGGGCACTGCTGCTTTGCTCACACACTTCCTATGGCTCCGCTGCTTTGATCACACACTTCCCACGCCTCTGCTGTTCTACTCACACACTTCCCATGCTCTGCTGCTCTTCTCACACACTTCCCATGGTTCTGCTGTTCTGCTCACACACTTCCCATGACTCTGCTGCTCTGCTCACACACTTCCCACTGAGCTCTGCTGTTCTGCTCATACATTTCCCTTGGCTCTGCTGCTCTGCTCACACACTTCCCACAGCTCTGCTGCTCTGCTCACACACTTCCCATGGGACTCTGCTGTTCTGCTCACACACTTCGCTTGGCTCTGCTGCTCTGCTCACACACTTCCCATGGCTCTGCTGCTCTGCTCACACAATTCCCATAGCTCTGCTGCTCTGATCACACGACTCCCACATGGCTCTGCTGTTCTGCTCACACACTTCTCATGGCTCTTCTGCTCTGCTCACACACTTCCCTTGGCACTGCTGCTCTGCTCACACACTCCCCATGGGGCTCTGCTGCTCTACTTACACACTTCCCATAGCTCTGCTGCTCTGTTCACACACTTCCCATGGGGCTCTGCTGCTCTGCTCACATACTTCCCACAGCTCTGCTGCTCTGCTCATATACTTGCCATGGCTCTGCTGCTCTGCTGACATTCTATCTGCTCCACTTTCACAGAGGAAGAAGTTCAATCTGTACTGCCCGCAGTACGTACAGGGCTGTCTATCTCCAAGATAGACTTAAGCAGTTGATGGCCATCTTCTCTGCTTCGGTGCATTATGTACTGGTGGACACCAGAGGAAATAACTAGCATACCTCAAAACCATAGCTAGGTCATCTGGTGTCCTAGGCAGTTCCCTAGACTGACATCTATCTCAACTCTCTTTCTCTGTAACTATAGAAAGCTGGTTGCTACAGTTACAAATGCATTAAGCTCCATAGATATAGTATCAGCACTCATTGAAGAAGCCATGTTATCAACTGTGATTTCTTATATGTATCTTGTCTCCCGGGCACTTCCCCAGACTGGCAACTCCTCAACCCTTTGTAACAGTATGCTGCCTGCTACAATTGCTAAAAGACTGAGCTCCACAAATACAGTGTTGGCATTCAATTGTGGCTTTTTATATGAATGCCTGTACTGCCCTCATGTCCCATAAGCAGTGGCTCCAATTAGTTGATTCTGGCTAAATCTAATGGAGTGCACTATAGATGGTTGCACTCAGAATTACTGATGCTAACATATTGTTAATCTTCACAAAACCGTATCATTAACTTCCAATATTATCTACTATATGTACAACGACTTGTGTAACCACTTAAACATTTCACATTTTTGAAAACTTTGAAACCTTAATGCAATGATGTGTGAATTTTGTATGCACGCTATCTGTATGGACCTACATATGTATTTTACCTACATATAGCTATATACTTAACTATATTTCAATTTGCAAACTATTTAGCTTCTTACTTTCCATTTGTAAACAGTTCTGCTCTTGAGGGGCCAGGTAGTGACTGAAATTGGTCTATTCTAGGTTAGTCCACTACCCTTTTTGCCAAATAATATCAGAACAAAAAAATTAAATGATTGAAACATTATGTATTTTTTTCCAGAAAACCCCTCTGAATGCTACCTTCCCTGTAAGCTTGAAATCAGACAATATATTTATGAAGGAGCTCTGTAGTCAAATTGCATGTTAATGCATTGCTCCAGTGTACTCCCAAGCAATCTAAATTCACCTACTTTTCTACTCTATACAAGATGTATTCAGTGAATGAAAACTGCTGTTTCTGTAGAATACGCTCATTTAATATGAGCATTTATTAAACTCTCATACTGTCATTCTGCCTTGCTGATTAGTCTAAGTTTAGATATAATAGATGCATGAATGTCTGAGTTTTAAATGCTTGTTATATGTTTTTCGGGCTGTTCACTTCAAAAATAATCATGGGGCAAATGACCATAACCTGCACAGCAATATGCTGAAGGTGGTACTAAGGAAGGAGATACGTGATTGCCCATATATTATAGAAAGAATGGCAGAGTTAGAAGCATAGTGGAATTGCCTTCTAGAAGTTACATTCCATTAGGCAGATAAATGGGAGGCTTTGATCACTATAACCCAGCAAAGAATCCATCATGCATAGGAAGAAAAACTGAATTTGCTCTAATGTGCTTAAGTAGAAACTCTCTGAGAGGGCTGCAATTGGGTAAGTTGGTACTTATATTAAGTAATAAATATATCCAAAATATAGCTTTGAAAACAAATTTCAGCACCTAGTATATGCTTGATAGAAACCCCGTTAGAGGTGCTCAGCAGTGTTCCTAACTTGTACTGTGATTTAACTAGGAACCACAAGATACCACTGAGATCTCTAAGGAGCAAGATTATCATATAACTACCTTAGATTTATCTGTGTTAACATTTCAACACATGTTTAGTGGCCCATAACCAAAGAAAAGAGTCTCTTTGCTATATGGAATCTTTGAATGTAAAATCCATGAATGGAAAACCATTTAATTACTCATTTCCTTATGAAGGTTTGTGATAAGTTTACAAACCAGGTTACAGAGTTATTATATACTGCAGTTAACAAAGTGCAGATGAGCCAAAATAAATCATCATTTTTTGAAGCAAACAATGATTTCAGTCATCCTGAACTCAACTAAGGATCTCATATTTCCTTTCTTATACTAACCAGTACAGTGTTAAATACTCATTACAAGTTAATAGCAGCAGTTTTGGACACAGGATGGCTCATTTTTTAACAGTCATGGGACAGTGTGGCTGCATACAAGGTTAACAGTCTAATGATAGCATTAAAACAGCCTCTTTATTCATGAATGTCCTTTTTGAATTCATTTTCTGCTATAAATGGTGGCTTTTATTATAAGTAATCATACTGAGTTTAGATCCCAAGAGATGATAACATGGATGGCTCACCTAGAATGCCTCTAATGAAGTACAACATACTGAGGTGGCATTTCTTTCTTCTACTTTTGCTTTGCATCTTGAACCTCTGGTCCATTTTGGAAGTGATACCTGGGGAAACATGGTGCCAGACCCATGGGCTCAAGCTTAATGCCAAGAAATGTATACTTATCCCCTTTGGAAAAAAAACATGTACCCATGAATTACCACATAGATGGCAGGACACTAAACATCGAAAGTGTGATGAGAGACTTAGGGACACAGGTGGACAGTGGTCTCACCTTCAATAACCACATCGCCACAACAGTCAGGAAATCCTTCTATGTGGCACACCTCATCACTAAGGGCTTTTCATCCAGAAAAAAAGGAGGGCATTGTCCCACTGTACTCATCCCTCATTAGACCCATTATAGAGTATAATTCCCCATTTGGTATGTACCTCACAAGACATCTGCAACAGCTGGAAAGGCCACAGAAATACCTCACTAAAAGAATCACAGGCCTAAAACAGATGCCATATGCTGAACGTCTAAAAAAACTCCAGCTATACTCTGTGGCATATCATCTACTCAGAGGCGATCTCTGCTTAACATACAAGGCCACGTCAAACCCAGAGCTGTTGGGCATGTTCCACTTAAAGAAATCCCAATCCCTCAGAGCCACATACTCCAGGGATCTAAACCTTGTCATCACAATGAACAAAACATGCTGGAGGGATACGTTCCTGACCCAGAGACTCCCCATACTCTGGAATAGACTGCCCATACATGTCAAGCAGAGCGCCTCATTGGCCCTCTTCAAAAGGAACCTTGATGATTGGATGGGAGATAGGAAATTCACCCTGGGGATCATGTCAGTCATCCTGCTAGACAAGGGTCCAGAGAAGTAAATATTGTGGGAAGAAATATACAGGGAATTGTTATAGCTAGGTTTGTATAGGCCCTAGGGCCGATAGCCTAGTACCAACCTATGAACCTATGAACCTATATCCCTTATTGCAAAAGTTTAAAAGTCTTATTGCTACAATCTAGAACCCTTTCTACTCCTAACAGATCTATGCTAGAGACAATTAGCAAAGGCTATTCAAGTTTCCATGAATGAAAAGTTCTTCTGGTGAAAAAGATTTCATGCAGACAGGAAGAAGGCAAGAGGAAACAAAGGCATCCAGCATAGAGGTGGATGGATTATGTGAGAGAAGATCTGCGACAGTCAGGCATGAGTGCTGAGGAAGGTAGGAGAGTGACACTGAATAGGGAAATGATGACAGTTTATATGATGCCCTGACCCCATGCAGAAATTGAGAAAAAAGGGGATGATGATGATAATGATGATGATAAGTTTAAGTCTCCATGGTCAAAAAGCATTTATTAAATTGTAAATGTTTATGACTTATTTATTTTAAGGAGTTATTGGTTGAACAACATTTTGTAAAAGGCAGAATATCTAAAGTCACTTTATAGAATGATGGAGGGGTTAGGTAGTAGACTCAGTAAGTACTCTCTTCTGTTTGAAATAATCTAGTGCATTTGTAGTTGTAAAACTGATAGGTGTTATGTCGATATTTTGATGGTTCAATTAAATGTAAATGTTGAAGTGCAGAAGTCAATCTAGTGATTGCTGGTATTTGCACAGATCTATTAGTTATACAGACCTGACTGTGTGGGTTTGTGTGTGTGTGCATGCGAGTGTGTGTGTGTGTGTGTGTGTGTGTGTGTGTGTGTGTGTGTGTGTGTGTGTGTGTGTGTGTGTGTGTGTGTGTGTGTGTGTGTGTGTGTGTGTGTGTGTGTGTGTGTGTGTGTGTGTGTGTGTGTGTGTGAGAGAGAGAGAGAGAGAGAGAGAGCATGCACCTACTTGTCTTGTCTTGTCATTTACTTAACACCTAATTACGAGACTAAAAATAATTGACAATGCACTCCAATTTCATATTATTTAAAACAACCATACTTATAACATTGTATACTTTGTAAATCACATTTTCATATCAGTTTCCTATAACAGACCAGCCTTCTTCTGTAGCAAAGTCAAGTACTTGTTTCTGTTCTTACTTTGAATATATTCTACTTATTATTTAATAATCATTGAATAAGACTGCACTGTTTTTCCTTTCCTGTGTTATTATGTATAGTGTCCAACATTAAACTTTATGACTTTATGCATGCAGTAGAACATTGTCTCTGTATGAAGTTGGCAAGATTATGGACATCTTTTCTCTCTGGATCCTCTCTGTAAATAAGCTTTAACTTTATAACAGGGGAATCTTGTATACAAATTGAAGACAGAAAGATAGATAGATAGATAGATAGATAGATAGATAGATAGATAGATAGATAGATAGATAGATAGATAGACTGCTAGAGTAATGAACATATAAATGTATTATTTAATCCAAAGTTTGTTTTGCTTATTATCACTTGTAAAGCACATGGCTACTGGGGTTAATTTGATAGAATAAGGCTTAGCCTGGCATTTAATGTTTCTAGAGAGTTTTGTTGTGACTGGTAAGTCAAGTAATTAGCTGTCCGCATCTATTTCTGTGTGTAAGAACAGAGATAAACTTAGCTTTGCTATGGCTAGGTCAGCCTTCTCTTTTCATTGACAATTGGGCAAGGATAGAATTTGAAACTGATAGTGAGACAACTGTCTATTCTGGCTAAAACAAAAAGCACACAAATGGCACTTTTATGTTTTTCTAGTATGGTCACCATTTCTTTTATTTGCCTTTCTTCCTCTTTTATCTGACTCGAGGTGGTCACCAATTACAAGTGTATATTATTTAGTTTGTCAGTTTAAGTTCCATCATAACTTGCTGATGAAAGAGCCTGTGTTTTATTATTTTGTCTTTAGAGCCCTTATTTAGATTCAGGAAGTGTTTGTGCAGAAAGATCAGTTACCACGAGGGGATTAACTTAACAAACTGTAATTTTACATGTTCAAATACTCGTCCCTATATTTTATAAAGACTGCAAACTGTGGTAGCTACACGTACAAGAAATATTCATCTGAGTACTAATCCTTCAAAATCAGATTAATTAATACTGGGATTGTACTTCTAGACCACTCTCAAGTTTTCTGAGGAGGAGTAATCTATTCACTGTGCATCCCCAGTGGTACAAAAATAGAACAAAATGCACAAACATTCCATTAAGCAGTGTTGCTTCAAGACAGTGCAGATTTTAAGGTTGTGTTACCTTCCATGGTTGAACATTCTGTCTTTGTTTTATGCTAAACATACACATCATGGTATCAAAAATAGAAATCTTAGTCAGCTAAACAGTAGTACATTAAAATGAGTCTAGTTGATAGTGGAGATACATGCATACAAAATTTGTGAAAGCTCCCATATATGAATACCCTGCTATACATACTGTATGAAAAAGTGAAATCTAAGGAGCTCTGAAAACTAGACAGTTTGATAGAATCTATAGAGCTCTGCATTGCTTCTGAAACTTCCCCCAGGATTCATGAAAGCTAGAACTCTATGCAGGAACACAGTGTAGCAGCTCCTGCACAGAGTTCGGCCACCGAGCAATTCAGCAAACAGCTGATCCGACGTGCACGAGCCTGTCTACGCTGTTCCTGCACGGAAGACTGTGTGGCATGCTAATCACCTCATTTGCTGGTGAAAACCATGCAACTGAGGTGAATTAGTGATTCAGGAAGCTGCCAGGTCTCCTTGCAGGAACAGTGTCAGTGCAAAAATGTGCTCAGTTACTAAATATACATATTACTACAAAAAAGAAAACAGAGGCTTGACAGCACAAATAAAAGCATGTATTCACATCTGTAGGCATGCCAATGAGCAAATATATGGCCATTGGCATGAATAAATGTTTAATTTTAATATAAAATATTTTTTTTTGTGGCTGATCTCGGCCATTTAAGCATAGCGCAGAGGTGCACAAACACGATCATGCAGAAAATAAAAAAAAGTGTGAAAACCCAAGTTTAAAGAAAATCTGCATTTTGCCATTATAGTATATGGCATGCAGAATCAAAACAATACCAGGGGACAGTGGCTGTCAAGGGGAAAGGCTCCATGACAGTGCGGTATCGATGGGCTAAGGCAGTTGGGTATGCAAATGAGGTGAAATTTACTGAATCACAAAATATTCAAAGTCCAAAACCTTCACATAACTATGTAGGTGCTAGAGCAGGATCATATAGGCAGGAGGAGCAACTAACATGAAACGGGGGTGTGTCATGCTTGCTTTAAGCACATTGGAGCTCCACTGCCTGGGTTTGCAGTTAGCTAAGCATAGCTAAGCGAGCGGGTGTGTCTGAGGCTGAAATATCTTACACCATGAAATGAAGAGCATGTTCGTATCCAGGGAGGAACATTTCTGCTAAAATGTGTTTAACTTAGCTAAATGGGTTTGCACGGCATGCACTGGGACTTAAACCAAAAAAAAAAAAAAAAACAGAGAAAATGACAGCACTGTGTACATGTAAGCAAGGGGGAGTGTCCGAGGCTGTATAGCCTTGTTGACCTTACCTAAAGGGGTTTGCCCATCGCGTACCGGGATTTAAACCACAAAAATAAAAAAAAATACAGGAAATGGCAAGTGGAACAAGAAAAAAAAGGGACATAGCAGAATAGTGGCACTCAAATACAAGTAATAGAGCTGGCAGGTGGAATGTATAATACTCAGCCAATTACACAGGCAGCATCTGCAGCAGACCACTATAAACAAAAGTTCAGCCCAGAAATTGTAGTTTTATTGCATATTTTGGACTAATTTCTATCTGTTTTATCTTTCTGATATAAAAACCACATTTACGCGTTTTTTTGCACTTTTATCAGCTCAGCAAGATCCTGCCAGATGTCCTTCAGAGTCCTACAGCACCAGAGAGAGAATATAGAGACTTTGGAGTGTTTAAGTACCTTTTTTTCAGTTTTTTTCTTGCTGTTCATTGTTAATTCTACCTAAATGCTTGGTTTCTGGTGTTTACTGATACTCTAGAAGCTCGTTTTCAACTGCATTTGTACTTATTTACTGCCTGCATTTTAAAAAATTCATTTTTGTTGTATATTGCATTATTTAATTGTATTTGGCTTCACACTCAAGTGCGATAGTCATTTCTATACTTTAAAGGTGTTTTTTTTCTGTTGTATCTGCTATATTTTTCAAAAAAACAAAAACAAAAAAAATCTTCCTATTTCCCACCTTTCTAAGCTAGAAAAGTCCGATTTCAGATATTTGCTGGTACCTGGTCTGTGTTTAATCTTCTGTGTTGCCCATATCCTTACTTGGATAGAAGGAAGTTTCTCTGTTCACCAGTGAGAGTGGGGAGCTTTGAACAGCCTACCTGTCCTTGGAGGAGTGATTTCAGCCCAGAAATTGTAGTTTTATTGGCCATTTTAGGTTAATTTCTATCTCTTTTATCTTTCTGATATAAAAAACGCATTTGTGTGTTTTTTTGTGCTTGTATCAGCTCAGCAAGATCCTGCCAGGTGTCCTGCAGAGTCCTACAGCACCAGAGAGAGAATAGAGAGACTTTGGAGTGTTTAAGTACATTTTTTCTGGTTTTTCTTACTGTTCATTGTTAATTCCACCTAAACGCTCGGTTTCTGGCGTTTACTGATACTCTAGAAGCTCGTTTTCAACTGCATTTGTACTTATTTACTGCCTGCACTTTAAAAAAGTTGTTTTTGTTGTATATTGCATTATTTAATTGTATTTGGCTTCACACTCAAGTGCGATAGCCGTTTCTATACCTTAAAAGTGTTTTTTCTGTTGTATCTGCTACAGTTTTGAAAAAAAAAATCTTCCTATTTCCCACCTTTCTAAGCTAGAAAAGTCTGGTTTCAGATATTTGCTGGTACCTGGACTGTGTTTAAGCTTCTGTGTTGCCCATATCCTTAACCTGGATAGAAGGAAGTTACTCTGTTCACCAGTGAGAGTGGGGAGCTTTGAACAGCCTACCTGTCCTTGGAGGAGTGGTTTCAGCCCATAAATTATAGTTTTATTGGTCATTTTAGACTAATTTCTATCTCAAAAAAGTCACAAAGCACAAACTGAAGCAGATAAACACAAAAACCAGAAGAAGTAGCTGGATTGAACCCACTCAAAGTAATGCAGGCTGCAAATCACCACACAGTTGTAGAATGCAGAATAAGGATAAGCACTATCATCCGGAAAGATCTAGACTTCATCAGACAATTTACCCCACATAGTTACTTCCTTCTTATACAGTTCAAACAGGAAGCTCCACCCAGTTATAAACTAATCAATTATGTCATTAAAAGCACAATATTTACAGTCACTGAATTTAAAAAGCAGACAAAATATACAAACTGAAAAAGTTCATGGAACACACCACCCTAAAACACACTATATATAAGCACTGCTTCATAAAATGACAATGTACAATAAATATTTAAATAAGTAGAATGTGTTAAAACAATAAATATGTGTAATTAAATACTAAAAACTAGATATAGTAGAAAATGTTAAGAGAAATAAATACACTTATAATAAATACTGAACATGTAAATTATTTAAAATGTTAAAATGCATAATGGATATATATATATATATATATATATATATATATATATATATATATATATATATTTTTTTTTTTGTCTTTCCAGTGCCTTTAATTTTAAGATTGGGCTAATGGAAATGGCTAATGGAAGTTCCCAGCATTAAAACATAATTGCCAGTATAATTCCCTTCCCAGGAATGGGGCAAAAAATATACTAATTCCAATGGGAATCCTGGAAACAGTAACAGCAATGTTACTGGTACTAATAATCCTTCACCTAGTAACGCTGGTCAGGTTTTTTTAGACACGGAAGAGTTCCCCCCCCTGAGACGTTCAGAGCATCTGAGGAACAAAGGTCCCCAGGGGAACAACAATTGGGATATGGCCCCGATAAACAGGAACAACCATTGGAACAGGGGAGGGATGGTGAACAGAGGGTGGAAGAGGTACCAGTCCTGGAACAACAGGATGTAAATGTGACTTTAACTAACTTGTTGCAATCACCACCAAACAATTTAGGTGATGATATGAACCATTTATTCCCACTCTGCTACATAATTACCAACACTTTAGGTGACTTTAATGTGTATATTTTTTCCAGCATTGCTGTTAATTCTGAACACTGTGATTTGTTTGCCATAGGATTCACCTTTGTACCCCCACAGCCCCTAGATGTTTCTAATACTCTTATGGATTTAAGAATGTATACACGAAAGCTGAACTCGAACATTCGTTTTAAAAACTCTGCACCTGGTTCCTTTGTCAACCCTTTAGCCATCTCTAGTACATATAACCCCCCACATCATCCCATTGTCCAACTTTTTGAGAATATGTGTGAGTTAGATATACGTAACTCTAAGCTTTCTAGTAGGAAGTCTGACACGAATGAGAAAAAGGTAATGGACGAAATAAAAATCTTTTCACAAAATATTAGAATTATGAAACCTGATAAAGGTGGAGGTGTTGTCTTGATGGACTATGAAGACTATAACAAGAAAATGCTTTGTATTCTAGAAGGAAAAGCATATTTAAGATCATCCATTAATGAACTGAACACTTCTTACCAGCATATAAGGAATGAACTCCAAGATTTATTTATAGAGGGTTCAATTTCTATTGATGTGCTTAATTTTCTCTCTGTTCCCTGCCCTAAAATATCAGTCATGTTTGGGCTGCCAAAATTGCATAAAAATCTTAGCCAACCACCCATGCGACCCATAGCAGACTCCAAGGGGTCCACTACCCACCCCCTTGCAAGATATCTGGAGAATAAGTTAAAAGAACACATATTGTGTGAGACACATCTGCAAGGATTCATGGAGCTTCTTACAAGCTATAGATGAGATACCTTTCAAGGACACTTTTGTTTTTATTACTATCGATATTAAGGACCTTTATTCAGTCATACCTCACACAATTGGTTTGGAGTAGTTTACAGATTTCTTATATGAAAAAGATATCTCACACTTCCAGATCTTGGTCTTTTCACAACTGATGGAAATTGTCCTTAAAAACAACTTCATTTTGTTTAACAAAGAAATGTACTTACAACAAGAAGGGGTGGCTATGGGGTCTGCATGTGGTGGTTTATATTCAAATATTGTAGTTAGGCAATGGGAGAAGAAATTTCTTTTTTCTTCATGTTATTTTGAGCACATCAAATTTTACACCAGGTTTTTGGATGATATGTTTGTTCCGTGGGATGGACCTGTTGATGCTATTGAAGATTTTATAAACTATATTGGAACCACCACAGAATCTCTAAAGTTCACCTATACCAGAGACCTTGACAAAATGTCCTTTTTAGACATCTTTCTGGAAAAGGATTATGGGTGGTGTGTTCCATGAACTTTTTCAGTTTGTATATTTTGTATGCTTTTTAAATTCAGTGACTGTAAATATTGTGCATTTAATGACATAAGTGATTAGTTTATAACTGGGTGGAACTTCCTGTTTGAACTGTATAAGAAGGAAGTAACTATGTGGGGAAAATTGTCTGATGAAGTCTAAATCTTTCTGGACAAAAGTGCTTATCCTTGGATTTGTTTTGGTCTGAAGTTAATAAAGTGGATTCTGCATTCTACAACTGTGTGGTGATTTGCAGCCTGCATTACTTTGAGTGGGTTCAGTCCAGCTACTTCTTCTGCCTTTTGTGTTTATCTAATTTCTGTCTCTTTTATCTTTCTGATATAAAAAACGCATTTGCGCGGTTTTACGCATAGCACAGCAGCGGTTAGCTAGGGTTAACTATCCCCAGCTCCACAGAGTCTGCTCTTCAGTTTTTCCCTTAGTACTAGTCAGTTCTTCCAGTTTTAGCAAAAATCAGTGCTTTCATACTAGCACTTGCTCAAAAAGAGACAGAAGCACAAATAAACTATAGTACTCGATCCCCAACATTTGTTTGTAGGGAACAGTCAAATTACTCTCCCCCACCAGCTCAACAAGAAACAAGTTCCTCAATCCATTCAGGCATGTCCAAAGGCCAGTTCCCAGTCTATTCTCCTGTTCACCTGATGAATCTGGGCATCCTGAGGCAATGTCACAACTGCCTCATGTACACAGACAACCCTCTCTTTTTACCACATGGCACCATAATCTGCGAGAGATGCACTTACACAGCCAAACTTGAGGCAAAGCTCTCTCCAGCCATGACTGGAATAGACAGTCAAGAGGAGAAGGTAACAACCTGCAACATCGCACTCACCACACACAGACCCACCACACTTGCAACTGCAAATCCCACACATAGATACACAAAGACATACTCGGAGGCTTTAAATAAAAATCTGCGGAAACAACAGAGACCTCCAAATCATACACGCAAGCAACCTCCACCCACAAACACACCGTAACCAACATATAACCTCCAAAACCAGTGTGCCACACAACCACAGTCCATAAGGCATAACATCATACCTAACACACTTGTAATAGGGGACTCCATAGTCAGGCACACTGATGTCCCACTCACCAGGTTGGACAAAGAGAAAGTTACTGTCAGCTGCTTGTCGGGCACCCGAATCCGCCACATCACACAGGCACTCAGGTCACTCCATAAAAAGTATGAATATGACTTTGTCATTGTCCATGTTGGTGTGAATTACCTGAGACGTACCTCCCTGGACTACATGAAAAGAGACATAGAACAGCTCTCTGATCATGTAACCAAGGCAGGTATGACCCTAGCCCTGGGTAGCATCTTACCTTCACCAAGAATGATACCTCACTACAAGAAAAAAATGATAAATTTCAACAATTGGCTAAGCTTCTGGTGTCATTCAAAGGGGATCCAGTATCTGTCTGCCTGGGATGACATGCTTGACAAGCCATAATGCTTCACCAGAGATGGCTTGCACCTGTCACCCCTGGGATTCAGGATACTGGCCAAGGCTCTTGCCATGCCTATAGTGCATTTTTTAGGCAAGGCTCAAAAGACAAACCCACTACCATAATAATTACCAGTGACAAAAAACTGAGGGTAATGCTGCTCAACGCCAGGAGTTTAAACCTCAAAATGCACTCACTCGAGGCCCTTCTCAAAATGGAGAACATCGATATTTGTGCAGTAACTGAGACCTGGTTCAGGACTCAGGAGAGCACCCCAGCGATTCCAGGCTACAACTCATACCACACATTTCGGCCACAAAACCTGCACCGAAACACCAAGGGAGGAGGCATATCCATATTCATCAAGGATAACCACACCTCCAGACTAGTTGCAAAGTATGATACTTCAGAGATTATCCAAGTGCAATTGACAATGGGCAAAACTGCAATCCAGATCATAGCTTGCTACAGATCACCATCCCTGCCCCAAGACCCCCACTCTTTGTTCCTCGAGGTACTGAAAAACATAAGGGTCCAACCAAACACCCTAATACTGGGTGATTTCAATTACCCAAACATCAACTGGGAAAACTACTCAAGCACTAATACCTTTGCTCAATGCTTCCTGGAATATATTAAGTCAAATGCCCTGGACCAGCTTATCAACACCCCTACAAGGGGCAACAATATACTGGACCTGGTCATCACCAACATGGGGGACAAGTGCTCCACATCCGAGGTAAATCCCTCGTTGGTTAGATCAGACCATAAACTCATCACCCTCGATAACCACATACCACTCTCTCTCCACCCCCAAGGAAATCACAGTGAAAAACTTCTCCAAAGCAAACTTTATGCTGCTTAAAATGGAGGTGGCAAACTTCATCACCCCCATGCAGAATGACAACTTGGTCGAATCTGCTGTAGCCTACACAAAAGCACTCTACAAGCACTTACATGAGTGCATGGGCCGTGCTATTCCAAACAAAACCAAGACCAATTCCTCCAAAAAAAGGAATCCAGTCTGGTGGACCCCAGCCATAAACAAGCTCTATAATAGAAGGAAGAAATTATTACAAAAAAGAGTAAAAACCCAGGAATGGAGGAGCACCCTGACCAACCTTAGCAAAAAGCTAAGATCCCTTATAAAATCCTCAAAGGCGAGCTTTGAAAGAAAAATCGCAACGGACACCAAAGACAACCACAAAGCAGTTTTTGGCTATATCAAGAATCTAAATGGCAATTCTCAGATCTGCTCTGAGCTACAGCATAATGGTTCAAAATTCATGGAACCAACTGATATCGCCGATATACTGGCAGATAGGTTCAGTGCAAACTTTACCCCACCCTCACCCCCTAAAGGGCCCATATCTATACCAGAAGAGTGCGCTGCCCCCATAATCATGGACACCCAGGTGAAAACGGCACTTTCTAAAGCAAAGAACACAGCATCCATGGGACCAGACAGCATCCCAGGCTGCATGATACATGAACTCCAAAACAAACTAATTCCTCACCTGAATACCATGTTCAGCCTCTCCTCAGGCTACGTGCCCACTGAGTGGTGCACAGCAATGGTTGTCCTGCTTCACGAAGGAGTAGCCACCAACGACCCTGGGAATTATTGCCCCATAAGCCTGATGAGCCTCATTTGTAAGGCCATGGCGTGCATAATCATGGAACTCACCAGAAGCAACTAGTCAGGATACACCACGAGAACACCTTTTCCAATAAAGAACTTTATTCCAAAGAATGAATAAAAATGAATAAGCGCTTTCGCTTGCTGCTAGCAAGCTTCTTCAGATACAATTACTTGTGTGCATGCAGGGTTTATATACTAAAACAGTATCAGCTGATCAAATCATTACACGCTTCATTATACAATTAAAACATTAATTAAGTGCATGATTAAGCTGAAGAATTCATTAGCCCAGTCATGGCCAGGCACTGCAAACAGTAGTTCACTCACAAGCCAAAACAAAATGACTTCAACCACTGTTGTAGCTATATAATGCTTGCTAATAAATCATTACCATGGTACTTACTGCCTTTTATTTTATTATACGGATCATCAATTCATTGCATATTATTTCATCATTTTTTAAACACACTTTATTCTGTTTGTAGTGTCCGTTTCAGATCTATCAGACAGACTTGTATTTTAAGTATCATCGCACCAAGTGACATTCAATGATACGTTATAATAAGAAATTACTTTGCATCAGACAAAGGATGAGGTAGATTTAGCTAAGAGTCATGTATACGTATATATATATACATACATTCTCATATATACAGGTTTATTAACCTTGCACTATCTGATGAAACTGAATTAATTTTATTTATTTGATTTCTATTCCATTTATATCATGCTCCAAAGTTTCAATATTTTTCAACATATTTTTTATATTTTTAACTTCAATAATAGTAAATATGATGAGTTTTTAATAATGGTTGAAACATTGCGATCTGTTATAAGATTTATTAGCAAGCATTATATAGCTACAACAGTGGTTGAAGTCATTTTGTTTTGGCTTGTGAGTGAACTACTGTTTGCAGTGCCTGGCCATGACTGGGCTAATGAATTCTTCAGCTTAATCATGCACTTAATTAATGTTTTAATTGTATAATGAAGCGTGTAATGATTTGATCAGCTGATACTGTTTTAGTATATAAACCCTGCATGCACACAAGTAATTGTATCTGAAGAAGCTTGCTAGCAGCAAGCGAAAGCGCTTATTCATTTTTATTCATTCTTTGGAATAAAGTTCTTTATTGGAAAAGGTGTTCTCGTGGTGTATCCTGACTAGTTGCTTCTGGTGATTTTACTGATTTTACTGATTTCGTTTGCTACAGGATACTTCAGGGAGTTGTGCGGTAATTGTTTTCTGTTTTCTGGATAATCATGGAACTCATAAACAACAACATTGGGAACCTACAAACCCTAGACCCTACCCAGTTTGGTTTTGTAAAGGGCAGGTCATGTCTCCTAAACTTGGGTGACTTTTTCGAGATGGTCACCAAAGCAATCGATGAGGGAAAGGTGGTCCACAAGGCATACCTTGACCTTACAAAAGCCTTTGATACTATTCCCCACTTGGGAATTATAGACAAGCTCACTAACCTAAATATAAACCCCCTACATCACAAGATAGGTTGCTAAATGGCTCACAGACAGAACCCATTCAGTGAAAATAGGAAACGCTAGGTCCGACTCCAAACCTATGACAAGTGGAGTACCCCAGGGCTCAGTCTTGGGACCTCTCCTGTTCGGTATTTACTTCTCTGAGATGCAAGCAAACACAGAGGGACTATGACTGCAAAATGGGCACCATAACTGAGACTCCTGCTGATGTAAATATCCTTCAAAAGGGGCTCACTGAAACAGATACATGGTGCCAAAATCATAGCCTCAAGCTAAATGCCAAAAAGTGCATTGTCATCCCCTTTGGGAAAAACCAAGTAACTACGAATTACCACATAGGTGGCAGCTCACTTAACACAGGGAGTGTGATAAGAGACCTAGGGACCCAGGTGAATAGTAACCTCTCCTTCAATAACCACATTGCTAAAGTGGTTAGAAAATCATTCTACATGGCCCACTTTATCACAAAGGGGTTTGCATCGAGAAAAAGGGAAGTTATTGTCCCCCTCTACTCATCACTCATTAGACCCATTATTGAGTACAATTCCCCATTCAGGATGTACCTTACTAGGCACCTGCAACAACTGGAAAGGCCTCAAAGATACCTCACCAAGAGGATAACGGGCCTAAAACATATACCCTATGTCACCAGGCTAAAAAAACTTCAACTGTACTCGGTTGCATGCCAGCTGCTCAGAGGTGATCTCTGCCTGACATATAAGGCTATGTCTAACCCCGATTTGCTGGAAATGCTCCACCTAAGGAAAACCCAATCTACCCGAGCTACATGCTCTAGGGACCTAAACCAGACCTCAGCAATATACAGGACTTGTTGGAGGGATAGATTTGTGTCCCAGAGACTCCCCTTGCTCTGGAAAAAGGTCCCCATATATGTGAGGCAGTGCCTCTCATTATCACTCTTCAAGAAGAATCTTGATGAGTGGATGGGGAACAGGAAATTCACCCTGGGAATCACTTCTGTGGCTCTGCTCAACATAGGCGCAGGTAACTAAACCACTTGGGAGGCACAAGCCGAAACAGTTTAGCTAGGCTTAATTATGCCCTAGGGCCAATAGCCTAGTACCCACCTATGAATCTATGAACCTAAACACCTTTCAGTCTGTTTTTTCCCACAAACTCTACACCACTGGTGTACACAGATGGAGACATTTTACCTGACAAAACTAACAAAATGTTAGGGGCTGCTGTTGCTCTCATACATCAGTATGAGCAAGAGGTTGAGGGTGGTGAAGAGGACAATGCTGACAACTGCCCCAGACTTATGAGGAGGAGGAGAAGAGTGTTCAGGTCCAGAGCACTACAGGATGGACAGGGACATACTGCAGCAAATTGTGGAGCTGTGCCAGCCTTGCCTCACATCCAGAATAAACAGAGGGGAACCCATCCCAGTGGATACCAAGGTATGTGTAGCTCTATGAATACTAGCTACGGGTACTTTCCACAGACCAACTGGGGATATCATGGGGGTCTCACAGGCATCTGCGTCCAGGATACTCCACCAGTTCCTGGATGCCATGTGACTACATGCCGAGAAGCACATTAAATTCCCCAGCACCTGTGAGGAGCGGACTGGCAATATGCATCTCTTCCACCATGTAGCAGACTACCTGGAGGTACTGAGTGCCATAGACTGCATGCACATCCACATCAAAGCACCACTTGGTGACCAGGGTGCGGTCTACATAAACCGCAAGGGGTTTCACTCCATCAATTGCCAGGTCATGTGCAATGCCCATGGCATTATTATGAATGTGTGTGCTGGCTGCCCTGGAAGCTATCACGACTCACACATCTGGCATTCCTCACAGCTATATCAGCAGTTTTCCAGGGGGGACATCCCATATGGCCATTTAGTGGGGGATGCTGGCTATGCACTGAAGCCATGGATGATGACACCCATCAGAAATGCACACAGACCCACACAAGAATGGCATAATGAGCCACATGCACAAACCAGGATCATTATAGAGCATGTGTTTGGGATGCTCAAGTCACGGTTCCTCTGCCTTGACATATCCAGTGGAGCCTTGCAGTACTCTCCAGCCACATGTGCACACATGGTCATAGTATGTGCCATGCTACACAATATGATCCTGCGGAAACAGCTGCAGCTGGAACAAAATGGGGAAGGGCCACACAGCCCCCCACCATTGCCAAGGCCTCCACAGGCACAGAGAGACTCGGAGGAGGAACACCCTAAGTCTGCCCCTGTAGAGGCATGCCCAGTATGCCCTGGCCTTGACAAAGAGGCAATGCATAGCACATACACTAACACTGTAGGGGACCCAGGGACTGATCTCTCCCTGTCTGACTTGCACACACTGGAAAATGGATGCCAAACATCACACCACCTATACGTGACCATGTATAGGCAGTGTATTGTGTGCATCTGACATAGCCCTCAAGCACCACCCTCACAACAGCTGCAGGCACAAGATAAGCCAGTCTCTGTAACAAACTAATGGAGCGGAATTTACAGATAGCATATCTATGGTGTTGCTCAAGCATGTAAGGGAATGGGGTGGCTAACTGGGATAGCAGCAGACATCTGACAGCTCTGTGGGACAGCAGGATGTGTATCCCCAGTACTTTCCTACCCACACCATGCAGTACCACCCTAGTTGACAAATACCACTGCAGTATATGTAGTGAGCCAAATAACTGGGGCAGGTCATAGGACACATGCATGGATGTCTGAGTGGGGTCCCATACCCAACACCAAACCCAAACAGCAAATCAGCTGTAGACATCCATACGGAAATGCCTGGCAAAGGCCCTCACATGGTGGCATCCATGAAATCCCAACCCACAGATCTTTACACAGTGATATCACACAGGTCTGGCAGTGGCAGTATAGCTCTGAAAGGTAAGAAGTCTGAAAGTACAAATGTCTATGCCAGAACAATCTGACCTGTGGTTGATACTGTTATGCCTGTAGCCTGAAAGATAGGGCACACCACTATGATACATGGGACCAAAATGTTAAGCAAATATCAACACAGTCTGTGCAGATGTGTATCATGTTCAGTCATGTCACCCCCCATAGTCCCGTAGAAATACAGTAACATGTTCCTACACTTAAGCAGCATCCAGCTGTCACCCAGAGTGATGGCGCCCAGAGTGATGGCCCAATAGTAACAGAAAGCAATTGTCAATAACACCCACAGTCAACTTACTGGTGCCATCCCAGGGGTGTCTCCTGCTGGCAGCCTGGGAACATATGATCATCAGAATGCACTGCCCTGCTACAGATGGCCTGCATCTGTCACACCTGGCCTACAGGCCTCTGGCAAATGCCTATGCCTCACCCACAGTGCCCTTTAGGGAGTGTCATGGAGTCCATAACACCAACATAACAACAGTCCACAAAATGCAAAGAAAGGCCATGCTGACAACTGCTAGGAGCAAACCTGCCAGCCTCAGGGAGCCAGAAATTGGGACAAAGCCATGAATAATGGGGTGATGAAGGTCCAAAGAGAAGGACACCTGTAAAATACTGCTCTAATAATGTTATAAAGTTGATGGAATGATTTGGAGTAGCATGGAATGTCTGATGGGTATGAAGTCTGAAACTGCAATGTCAACTGTCAGTAATATCTGACTTCAACCCTGAGTGACTTGCAAAACAATCTTGCTGGAAAACCACACGTGTTTGGGTAACCAACAAGATATATGGGTCATGGAAGTGGACATTCTGTGATACTCTGTACAGTCAACAGGCAGGTCTAGGAGTTTAAACATGGGAATGCACTCACTGCAGGCAGGCCTAACCGCAGAAGATGGTGACATGTCTGCACCCACAGAACCCTGGGCCACAGCCATGAGGAGTAACACACCCCTCCCTGATCACTCATCCTATGCAACATCCTGACACCAACATGTGGCCATCCAATCAAAATGAGGTGGCCATACATATATGTGTGACAAACACATGCCTCCAGGCTGGACAAACAGTCTGACACACACAAGATGCTCCAAGTGCAGTCAACCATTGAGGAGAGTGCAGTGCAAAGTATAGGTAGCTATAGGCAAACATATCTGCCCAGGACACACACCCCCACATATCCTATCCCCCACAAATCTATCTGGAGTCTGCCTGTCACCCTGATCCTCTCTAACTTATATTACCCAACCATGGACTGGAAATCAGACCAGGCCAGAACATAAATGCACAGAGATTCTACCATTGTAATATATCACCAAGGTGCTGGACCATTTCCACAACACCAACAGTCAATTGCTTGTAGGCACACCCCTCAACAAGCTAGATTGTGCAAAAATGCATAGCATTTGGCCTATAAACTTTGTGTGTGCATCATCCATCCTGTATTCCTCTGATAAATTACTGTGATGATCTGAGGAGGTATGTCACAAGGTACTGAAACAATACATGACAGTGTCAAATGGCATATATGACAGCTGTCTGCTAAAACAAGCCCTGTAACTCTAGTAAACCATACATTACTGAGAGAAATTGTCACAATCATTGTATGGCCCATTGTCCCCACAATTGGATAGGTTATCTCTAGACATCCTGCACCAACAGGTTGACAGGTATGGCTGTAGCACAGAACAAACCAGACTGGAGTACAACAATCACTGGAATGGAGTCACACATGTGCTATAGAAGGACATACTGGGCATACTCATACATTTAGAGAAATGTCAGTAGGACCTAGGAATGAACAGGCCTTCCCCACCCAGTGCACTTTCCATTGCCCCACCTTAGCCGTCCTGAAGATGTCTGTCACCATAGAAGTTACATTTGGTAGATCCAGCCCCATAAGCTCTGTGGTGTGTGTGATAGCTATATAACATGATCGTACAAATAACTAGTCAGGGAGGAGTTCTAATCTCAGTCCTCCTAAATGTAAATGTGTGTGGGTGTTCACAACTAAAAGCTTTTGGGTCAATTCCAACCCAGTACACTTCCCTTTCCCTACTTTAGCAGTCCTGCAGATATCAGTCATCTTAGAAGTACCTTCCGTCAGGCCTCAGCCCTATAAGCTCTGTAGTGCATACGATAACTGCATAACATGATAGTACAAACAGCTAGTTAGGTAGGAATTCTAATCTCAGTCCTGGCAAATGTACAAGTGTGTGTGTGTGTGTGTGTGTGTGTGTGTGTGTGTGTGTGTGTGTGTGTGTGTGTGTGTGTGTGTGTGTGTGAGACAGTTGTATGTGCAAGACTGAGAGAGTTGTGATTTTGTTTGTTTATAGGTGACACAGTTTTATGCCAATTCTCAGTCCTGGCAAATGTACAAGCGTGTGTGTGTGTGTGTGTGTGTGTGTGTGTGTGTGTGTGTGTGTGTGTGTGTGTGTGTGTGTGTGTGTGTGTGTGTGTGTGTGTGTGTGACAGTTGTATGTGCAAGACTGAGGGAGTTGTGATTTTGTTTGTTTATAGATGACACAGTTTTATGCCATTCCCACCCACGGCACTTCACAGTGCTCCACCTTATCAGTCCATATGATATAAGTCCCTTATCAGCAACCTTGGCCAGCTGTCAGCCCTGTAGGCTCAGTAGTGCATGTGAAAAATGCTTATCACTATAATACAAATGACTAGTTTGGCAGGGGCTCTACTCTTGCATCAGGCAAATATGTGTGTGAGTATGTATGTTTGTAAGTGGAAGTATTTTGATATGTTTCCCACCCACTGCCCTTCGTTATCAGTCCTGCTGATGTCCTTCCCCATATCAGCACCTTTGGCCAGCTCTCAGCCCAGTAAATCTGTAGCATGTGTAGCAACTGTGTAACACTATGGTACAAATCACTAGTTAGGTAAGGGTTCTACTCTCACATCTCTCAAGTATGTGCCTGTTTCTAGGACAAATTATTTTGAGAAGTTTAACACCTACTGCACTTCTTTATCAGTCCTGCTGATGTCATTCCCTTTATAGATTCACAAGTGTGTAGTAGGTAATGGCCCAGGAGCCTTAACAAGCCTAGCACATAGAAGGGCCCTGTTATTGTGCCACCCGATGTTACTTCCCAGTGCCTGTATCAAGTATAGCTGCTGAAATGATCCTTGGGTTGAACTATCTATTACTCATCCACTCATCAAGAGTTCTCTGGAACAGGGTCAGCTAGGTGCTCTGCATGACATGTATAGGGAGTGTATTCCAGGGCATGTGCAGTCTCTTGGTGAGGGACCTGTCCCACCAGCATATTGTGGTGATTGTGGTACTGAGGTAGAGGTCTCTATAGTGTGCGGTGTGGATGGATTTATATGTAGAATTTCTAAACCAGCTGGGTCAGACATGGTCTTGTAAGTCAAGCACAGATAGCTGCTAAGTAGGTGAAATGACACAGAGAATAGCTTGGGTCTGCTGAGTCTGTCTGTGTAGGATGTGTGTTTAATCCTTAGGATCCCCTTTGTGAGGTGATTTTGTGGCTTTTCCAGCTGTAGCAGGTGTCTAGTGAGGTACATAGCAAATGGGCCATAATACTTGGGGAATGGTCTAATGAGGGAATAGTAGACAGAGATCATTACCTCTGTCTTCCTGAATGCAAAACCATTGGTAATGCAATGTGCCATATCGAAGGACTTCCTGACCACAGTGGTAATTTGGTGCTTGAATGAGGAGTTGCTGTCAACCTGTGTCCCCAGATCTCTTATAATGCCTACAGTGTTCATTGGGCTCCCATTGATGTGGGACTTACTGGGACCTGAGTGTTTTACCAAAGGGGATGATGATGCATTTTGTGGTGTTAAGCTTCTGGCAATGGTTTCCACACCACTTCACTGAGGCCTCTCTGTAGGATGTCTGTATCACTTGTGGAGTTCATGATAGCTCCTAGCTTGCAGTCCTCTGTGAACTCGGTCAGCCAGAGTTCCTCTGTGTTGGGCTGGACTCCTGAGAGGTTGATGCTGTAAACATCACTATCCAGTACTGATCCCTGTGGGACTCCACTCGTGACTGCTTGCCAGTCTGACTTGGAGTTTGCCACTTTCACACTGTGTGTTCTGTGAACCAATTTGCAAACCACCCACTGATATAGGAGTTGATGCCTAGTTTGTTGAGCTTACCAATAATCCCTGACTAAGAAATTGTATCAGACGCTTTAGCCAGACTGAGGTAGGCTGTATGCAGTGCCTTACTGTCATACACAACCCTGGTGACTCACTGAAAGACATCAACCACGTTGAGCAGACATGATCTGCCATTCACAAAGCCAAACATTGTTGGGTCCAGAGTTAGGAGATCACCCATATCTTGGTCAATCAGGTCCCGCATGATGCGCCCATACCTGTGCATAGTAGACTTGTCAGGCTAAAGGTCCAATAATTCTCAGCATCTGTAGATGTCACCTATTCATGGAAAGGGTTGACTGTAGTAGTGTCCCAATTTGAAAGGACAAAGTCTGAGGTGAGGCTGTGACTGACCAGGGCACACAGATATGGTGCCAGGTCTCTTTGTATGTCATATATAATACAGCCACAGATATGTTGGGGTCCCATGGAAGTTGTATCCTTGCCTGTGGACAATGCAGGTCTAACCTGGCCTGCAGTAATCCTGGGAGATACTGGATCCCCTGAGAATGGCACACAACACTTACCCCAATGTTGCAGTGAATTATCTGTTGATAGTACTGCAGCATCATTCTGGGTGATGGCAGTATACTGTTCAGAGCTACTGTCACATCTGCTTGGACCACATAATCTGAGTGTCCAACCATGTGTCTTGTCATGTAGCCCAGGGAGGTGTGTCTCAGGTCATTCACACCCACATGGATGATGACAGAGTGAAACATGTAGCTGTTGTGGAGTGGCCTGACTGAGTGTGTCATGTGTTGTTTGCTGGCACATGATAGACAGTTGGCTGTTACCTCCTCCATAATCAACATAGTGAGTGGGACATCTGTGTGCCATAGTACTGAGTCACCCGTGGTCACTGAATTGCGCAAGGTCATCAGCCTTAGGAGCTTAGGTTGAGGTGCACACTGTGTAGGTGACATATGTGTCCTTTGGCATGTGCTATGTTGTGGTGTCTGAGTGGGCGTCTGTCTTGCTGGTCTGTGCTGTTTGTGTAAATGTCCATTGCGTGCCTCTGTGAAGGTGGGTGTCTGTCTTTTCAGTGCATGTCAGGGCTGTCATAGTGGGTGTTGTGGCGAGCTATGTGGTCCATGTGATGTGGTGCAGGTGTTGATCTCATCCTCTTGACCAGCCAGTCCAGTTTTTGCTGGAGAGTGCATAGTTCCACATTTGGTGAGATAGGGGTGACTCTCACTGGTCTGAGTGTTTGGAGTTTAGAGGAGAGGGTTGTCTGTGTAGATGAGGCAGTCACAACAGTGCTCAGAATGGACAAGTGCACCAGGTTAATGGGTGAAAGCACAAAAAAAGCACACTTCAATCATGCCAGGAGAGATAGTCATAAGTAGTAAGTACTGGGGCTAATTCCGTGATGAACAAGTATTGCTGATGGCTCCCCAGGTGTGATACAGTTATTGATACAATAACATGTTGAAGTGAAAAGCTATAATGCTTTTTGAAGTGCAAGACAGAAAGAACTAGCAAGATGTATGGGAGTAACTGAAGGCAGACTTTCTGCCACCTGTAATACTTTACCTCAGCTGTGCAGTTATCAGCACCTTTGGCCAGTTGTAAGTCCAGTAAGCTCTGTAGCACATGCAGTAGCTGTGTAACACTATAGTAAAAATAACTGGATAGGCAGGGGTTCTAATCTCAATACTGGCAAGTGTGAGTGTATGAGAATGATATACTGTGTGGGTTATACCATTTTGACTTGTGTACCACCCTTTACACTTCCCCTCACTCCAATTAGTAGTCCTGTTGATGTCATTCACCTTAGAAGTACCTTTGGACTAGCTGAAGTTGTATAAGCTCCGTGGCAAGTCTGACAATTGCGTAACCACTATAGTAGACATAACTAGATAGGCAAGAGCTCTCATCCCAATACTGGCAACTGTGTGTGTGTAAGAGAATCATGTACTGTGTGGGTTATACCATTTTGACTTGTGTACCACCCTTTACAGTTCCCCTCACTCCAATTTAGTAGTCCTGTTGATGTTATTCACCTTAGAAGTACCTTTGTCCTAGTTTAAATCATGTAACCTCTATGGTGCTTCTGATAACTCCATAACACTATAGTAGAAATAACTAAATAAGCAGGAGTTCTGATCCCAATACTGGCAAGTGTGTGTGTGTGTGTGTGTGTGTGTGTGTGTGTGTGTGTGTGTGTGTGTGTGTGTGTGTGTGTGTGTGTGTGTGTGTGTGTGTGTGTGTGTGTGTGCGTGTGTGTGTGTGTGTATCATATACTGTGAAGGTTATACAATTTTGAGTTGTGCACCACAATACTCATTCTAATTTAGTAGTCCTGTTGATGTCATTCACCTTACAAGTACCTTTGGATGAGGTGAAATTGTGTAAGCTCCATGGCACATCTGTTAACTGCATAACAGTATAGTAGACATAAATAGATAGGTAGGAGTTTTAATCTCTATACTTGTATGTGGATCATATCTTGTGTGGCTGATACCATTTTGATGTGTGTACCATACATGGCAGGTGACCACCTCCTGATGCCATTACTTTATATGGTGTGGTAATGGCATCTGCCTCACATGTAGCATGTGTAACCATTGTACAGTCCATACCAGTCCACTGTACAGATGTGTCTGGAACATTATTTATTTATTTATTTATTTATTTACATTTGTTGACCAGGAGTGTCCGACTGGACGTAAGTCCATTTTCAGTGGAGGCCCGAGGAGATAAGCTCCACAGTTAAAATATATAGACAGTAGTTACATTGGAGTTACATAGCAATTAACAATTTGATTAACATAGCAATTAACAATTACAAACATAGTTACAGATGAAGAACATAGTACATCAGTAGACAACTAGAATCTTTATCTGTGAAGTACATAACAGACATTAACAATTGTTACAATAAAAATTTCCTGCTGTATAATAAGTAGTAGGCTTATGAGCATCCGAGCTTGCTATAATTAAGGTAGTTAGTGGGGTGGAAAGAAAGGTAGTGGGTGGATGGGGTGAGTGATATTAGAGTGGGAGTTGCAAGGACATAGCCAGCATTGTTTTTAGGTGCGCTTTTAGTAAAGTTTTGAAGTGGGTGCATGATGGTACAGAGGTAATTGTGGGTGAGAGGGAGTTCCATAATTTGGCTATGGCACAAGAGAATAGTGCTTCACCAGCAGAGTTACTGGCTTTAGTGATCTGCAAATGATTTTTGTTGCTGGATCTTAGTGGTCTGGTGGTGCAATAGGGTTGGAGTAGAGTCTGGAGGGATGGGACATTTAGTGGATGGTTTACTAATTTGTGGGCGAGTGTTAGTTGATACCATTGAAAGAGGTGAGGGAGTTCAAGCCAGCCCAGTTCAGCAAGTGAGAGACAGTGGTGACTATGGTAGGATGCCCCTGTGGCGAATTTGGCGATTTTGTTGTAGCAGGTCTCTAGCTTGTTTTAGATTGCATTGCCTTAGGTTGGTATATATATTGGAGAGGCATAAAGTAGGGTGGAGATAAGGTGGGAATTTGCTACTGAAATCTTTGCTGCTTTGGTGAGAAGTTGCTTATTTCTGTATAATACTCCTAGTTTTTTGTGGACTTTTTTTATGGTCATGGATATGTGAATGTCAAATTTTAGTTTATTGTCTATTTCTACTCCTAGCAATTTTGGTGGGTTCTGCTGGATATGTAGTGGTGTTGTCTTTTGCTGTGATGTTAAAATGAGAGTTGTTTTGAGTATATTTGGTGGGTTGTAAGATGAGTAGTTTAGTTTTGTTTGGGTTGAATATTAATTGGGCATCGGATAACCAAGTTTCAACAGAGGAAAAGGCTTCCTGTGAGACTTTTTGCAGTTTTGGTAGGGACTGGGCTGAGTAGATGATGGTTGAGTCATCTGTGTATTGTATGAGTATGCCATGTTTGGTGTCAGAGGCTAGATTATTGGTGAAAATAGAGAAGAGTAGGGATCCAAGGATGGATCCTTGGGGAACCCCTATAGAGACAGGCAGTTGGGGGGATATGTCATTCTGTCATACAAGGGATTGTTGGCGGTCAGACAGGTAACTTTGAAACCAGTTGGTGACTGATTGAGAGAAGGATAGGTTATTGAGGATAGAGATGAGTTGTTTGTGTGGGACCATGTCAAATGCTTTAGATAGGTCTAGGAAAGTAGCAGAGGAGAGATAGCCATTGTTTTTATGCTGAAGGATAGTTTTAGTAAAGGAGAGTAAGGCAGTGGTGGTGCTATGGTTTGGAAAGGAGGTTGTTAATAAGGAGGTAGTCTGAGACCTGAGAGTGAATGCATCTCTCTAGTATTTTGGAGAGTGGAGAACGAATAGCTATGGGGCGGTAACTGGTTAGTTCTGTGGAGGGGCCGCCTTTGTGGAGGGGAATTATATGTGATACTTTCCATAGTGTGGGAATGTAACTTTCTGACAGAGAGTGGTTAATCAAGATGGATACTGGGTAGGCCAGAGCATCAGCTGCGATTTGTAGGTATTCACTTGGGTGGTTGTCTGCTGCTAAATTGGTGGGCTTAAGTTTAGTTAAGTTTTTTTTATGTTGGAGGTAGGTACAGAAGAAAAAGACAAGGCAGTGGGGAGATTAATAGTTGAAGGTGTGAGTTGGAGGGGAGGGGGGTTGTGTTGTTTAGCTAGTGATAGTATGGTTTGTGTGAAGTGTGTGTTGAATGAGGTAGCAATATTTTCGGAGGAGTGAGGGATGTTAGGAGGAGGGGTACTGACTTTACCTGGGTGGAGGATGGAGTTTATGGAGGACCAGAATTGTTTGGGGCTGTGTTGGGAGGAGCCTAGGGCAGACTGGTAGTATTGGAATTTGCCCTGTTTTATTAGCATTTTGACTCTATTGTGTAGTTCTAGGAATTTCTGTCTAGTTGAAGGGGATTTGGTTTTGCGCCAGTGCTCTCAGGCTTTATTCCTGTTTTTCATTTCTGACTTAGTGGTTTTCTGTAGCCATGGGGAGGGTTGTGCTTTGGTTCTGGAAAGTCTTATGGGGGCATGGTAATTAAGGATGCTCAGGAAGGTAGTATTAAAAAAGTCTATTGCGTCATCAAGACTGAGGTACTTTAGAGGATGCCAGTTACATTCTTTGAGGGACGAGATGAATGTGAGTGGGGTAAAGTTTAGTTTTTTACATATTTGATGGTAGATGACAGGTTTAGCTTGGTATAGGTTTTTTTGAGCAGGAATGTTGGGGAGTGATCACTGAGGCTATCTGATAAGCAGCCTGTTATATATGACTGGGGGCTCTTACTGACTAGTATCCAATCCAGGGTAGTGTGCTTGTTTGAGTTTTTATTTATCCTGGTTGGCGACTGGACTAGTTGGGTGAAGCCATGAAGGTTTACATGATGGGTTGGATGGTTGCCAGAACAGGATTGACAGTCAATATTGAAATCACCTAAAATTATAGTTTCTTAGGGGAGATGGTGGGTAGACCAGCTGAGGAGGTTTTCTAGTGGACAGATGTTTTGGCCAGCATCCAATTATGTTGATGGTTTTGTTTTGGTTTATTTCAAGGTTGGTATATATATTATTTCTTCATTGCCTATTTGTGGAGCTGATGATTTTAAGATCTGGATGTTTAGATGCTGTTTAAATATTATAGATACACCACCTCCTTTCTTTTTTAGCTGGTCTACTCTTAGTATGCCGTAACTGGTAGGGAGGATTTGCTGACTGGTAATGTGAGGTTTTAGCCAGGTTTCTGTCAGGATGACTATATCTGGGGAGTACAAGTCTATGGTAGCATGGAGTTCATGGACTTTGTTGGATATACTTCTAATATTTAGGTTTAGTAGAAGGAAGTCACTTGGCTTTCTATTGGCTGTGATACGGGAGAAGTTGTGGTTTCTAGTCTGATTATGAGGATTGGGGTTGGAGATGGTACGGCCAGGGTTGGGGTGGATGTCTCCACTTAGGGCTAGTGTTGATATGCATGAGGTTATTAGTTTTCTCGGTTTTTGAATGTGTTTGTTTATTAGGGAAACTTTATGATTGTGCTCTGTGGGTAATAGGTATGGTGGGAGGGTTACTATGTTAAGTTGTATGGATACTTTATGTTTGAGTAATATAGTTGCTAGAATATGCGGGTGGGCGCATAGGGATGGATCTTGAGTTGGTGGGAGGGGAGCTGAATGAGGGTGAGACATGAGTGGTGGTGTGAGTAGTAGTACAGTGGCAGTGGTTGAGTGGGGGAATGATGGAGTTTTGGTAGGATGTAAGATATGCAAGGAGAGTGCATGCAGTGAGCATAGGTATGGTATGCTTATAAATGTTAGCTGAGCAGGAGTGATAGTAGTGGGAAGATGGAGGAGGTAGTGTTGGGTTTAGTGCCATGGTTGGCTATTGGAAAGATGGGAGGGATTTGTGAGTGTAATAAAGGTAGGACCACTAGGGGTGGGAGGGAATAGGGGGCAAGGTGGGGAGCGAAGCGTGTAGTGACCCTGTTAGTTGCTCTTTTGAGGGGGCTGGAAAAAAATCAGGTAACAGAGTAAACTGATAAAAGAACATATGATAATGAATGTGGAGACTCAGGTAGGTACCCTGTATTTCCACAAACTATCCAGATGTTTGGAACAGAAATCCAGATGTTTGGAACCCATTAGTGCTCTGTCTGCCTTAACAATGCCAATGTATGTGATATAGTTGCCAAATAGGCCACAGTGAGTGTACTGACACATATGGCAGCATCAGGTATCATACCCGACTGAAACAGCATATTGATACAACGTCTGCTACCCTCACACTTGTCCAGGCTTGTAGGTGCAGTACATGAATCCAGATGCTTGGTTTTACAAGTGAACTGTTCATGTCATGGGTCTCATTAAAGGTTGGGAAAGGTGTGGACTGACATATTGTGGTCTCAATCAGTATATATCAGTCTATTTTAGTATTTTACACTAATGCTTGATTGTATGTACACCAGTTATTAATTTATCTTACAATGATTATGATACTACCACTTTATACCCTTTATTTGTATTAATCTGTTTATCTTTTTAATAACTTAATTGTATGTAACTTTGTGGAGCTTTTCTCCCCTCCACTGAAAATGGGCTCTTTCTAGGCCCAGCGGACTTTCCCAGTTAGCAAATGCAATAAATAAATAAAATAAATAAATAAGTGAACATACACATAAAGGAATATGGCTATTAGTCATAGTTGTGTGCATGGTAACTTTCATGCCCTCCACATGCCTGGGGTATTGCCAAAGCACAACTGAACAACTCTATACTCACCAGCTTCAGGCTGCTGCCCCAAATGCAGACCAGAGTGACCTATGTAGTTGTGGTAGACAGGTATTGTCAGCAGACTCACATGTGCCCTTGGAAAAGGATGGATGCATCATGTCTGCACATTCGCAGTTCAACATCCAGTACTACACAATCTGCTGTCATTCACCATCGATTTGCACTTCTGTGCATTAGAAATCCCCATCCACAACTCCAATCTTACCTGGCACATGTATGTAGATACTGTACAGATACAAGTATGTCTCATACAGTAGGCTATTCAACCCCACTGGGACCTTACCTGCACACTCTTTGTCCATTGTGTGGGTGTCACCCACCTCCAGCAAGTGGGGGCTTTGTACCCTGGTGTTGTACTGTGATGGGTGGCCCAAGCTTGGCAAAGAGCTCCTCATTTGGTGTCATTGGGGGCTACATGGCTGGTCTCCCACCTGTGGTTGTGGAATCCCTGGCCATTGTAGCAGCCCTTTGCCAGGCATAGTGTATGAGGTTGGTGGCATGATGCCGCACTTGCTTATATGTACGTGTGTGCAGGCCCACCTAATTTACCCTGTGACAGGGACATCCCACAGGGTGTTCCTCTCCCACAGATGTTGCTGGCTTTGGCCCAACAGTACTGTGTGGTTCTGTAATATGGCTTCCATTATCAGGTTGCATTTCGCTGGTGAAAAGGTCTCCCACCAGTGATGTGGCATTGCACCTGGTAGACACTAACAGAGAAACACATCTCAGGACCCCATACATTTGGCATCAGTATGTCCAGTACCTGCACATGTACCTTGAATACCAGTAACCAACAGTTACAACCATACCAGTAGCCAACAGTCACAACCACACCATTACCCTGTAATCTATCAGCACAGTATCAGCTTGCATTGCACTCCTGGTCCTGATGAGTCACATTGCCCACAGTGAGGACAGATTGTTTGCATAATCCATCATTCCTCATTCAGGTCTGTGTAAATGGATGACATTAGCCATCTTCCATGCGGATGGTGTGTGGATGGTGCTGCGGTTTGGTGTGACTACAGTGTGTAATGCAGCTGGGTGCACATGCCTGAGTTAATGTAGGATGCAGACAGGGATGATATGATGTCCCATGGATACTTACATTTGTTGCCTTTCAGTAGGGAATATGTACCTGCTCACTGGTGATGAGGGGAGGGGTGTGGGTGCAGTACATATCCACCTATAGTGATGCTGAGTCAGGGGAGATGTTTGCCCTAACCCTATCTGCATCAGGTTGCCTGTAGCTATGTTGTGTGTGTATGTGATCTGATTGGCCACCATTACAGGTTGGGTTGGTATGTTGCCTCCAAGACTGCAGACATATTGGAAGATGGCCTTGTGTTTGTCCCTGGTGGATGTAATCATAGTTGCCCTTACAGTACTCCACCTGACCTTATATGCTTGTTCAGACAATGGCTGACTTGATGCCAGGTTGGTTCCTGCCCGTACTTTGCCCTGTACAGCCACTGTAGGGACCAAGTCTGTGGTTTGTGTAATGCTGCTGTCCAGCAAAGGGGATTACTGTATGTTGGTGGAGGCAGGTATGACAAGTAAGGCATTGCTGAGTCAATACAGCCATGTATGTGTTCAATCGGTTGTTTGTAGTGGGCATGGCCACAAAGTCATAACACAGTTGGACACCCCTCCAGTTTAGTAATGATAATCTTGCTTACTGTACTAATCATGGCTGTGTCAGAGCAATGCAACAACTGGTAGCTATAGACATGGCACTCTTTTAGGTGCACGGTAACTAAGATTACACATGTGTACAACATGTACAGCTGTTCATAGGTTCATAGGTTCATAGGTTCATACTAGGCTATCTCAGCCTAAGGCATAGTATATGCCAGCCCAGCTTTTACCTTTGGTTTTAGCCACCCCTTTATAATGAATAAAATTGGTGCCTGATTAATGCCAAGCAGTGGCTGGCAGTGTCAATGGAAGTAATCCCCTGGAATCTCCCATCCATCCTCAGAGATGCTCAAGATTCCTCTTGAACAAGACCAGAGGTGCTCACATGGGATGTTTTTGTTCCACAGCCCACAGCATAGGAGGTGATGAATCTGTCCCTGTCCTCCAGCACGCTCTATTTATAACTTGTTTTAAGTCTTCATCCTTGTACCCTTGTGGTTCTGAGATTTTTAGATTTTTGATGAATCATAAATATCTGGGTTTGACACTTACCTATATGTGATGTTCATGTCTATCACCCTGAAGTTGAGACTGGACCTGATGCTGGAGTTCTTTCTCAGTCGGCAGCAGAAGACTTTATTTTTGGACCCTTCCTTCCTTTGGTGAGGAACTTTTGGGGGCCTTCTGCAGCAGCAGCAGGGTGGTGTGGTCAGATACATTGTGGGGCATTGTGCTCAATCATGGGTAATATAATAAGTGAGAGAGGGGGGGGCGGACCTCCCTTGATCTAGATGTGAATCCCTTCATGATCATGTTTTAACTGACATTTTGCATCCCATGTCTGTTTTCATGAGGTGGACACATACACCTATTCATACTGATGTGCATAGCTAATACCTCACATACATGTCTGCTCTATGTCAGTATGGCACACTAAATTCACACTCTTGCTGTGCAGTCACCCCTCTCAACCTGTTACAGCAGGACATCTGTAGGATGCCATGCATACATGGGTGTAATGGGACAAAATCAGTGACAGTGTCTCAATATTGCTGTAACATACCTGAGTCATTCAATAGCACAGTAACCTTTGCACTGACAGGCATCCCCTGGAGGATGTCCAACAGTCATATGGCAGGAAGAGAGGGCGAAGGTTAGGAGGGTGGTATTGTGGCTAAGAATTGTTAATGTTGGCAGTATGAGTGGTATAGGGACCAGTCTAGCTGATATGATGGCCAGGAGATGGTTGACATATTGTGTGTGTGCAAGAGACCACATGGATGGGGATTATGGCTGGGTGTATGGTAGGCAGGTCACATTTGTGCTATCAAGGTGTGGATTGGAGGTGGAAGGGGGTAGGGCTTCTGCTGAAGGAACAGTATGCCAAGAGTGTTTTTGGAGGAAGACATAAGTGTCTGATAGAGTAATGTTTCTGAAGCTGTAAGCTGATGGTGCAATGATGACTGTTGTTACTGCATATGCTATGCAAGTTGGTTGTCCAATGGATGAGAAAGAGAAATGTGATGTCAGTTGGATGACGTGGTGATGACTGTACCCAAGGGTAACAGACCTGTCATTGCAGCAGATGTCAATGGACATGTTGGTGAAGAGAACAGAGGGGACGGGGAATTGATGGGTATGTATGGTGTTAAAAGGAGTGGAGACGGTGAGATGGTAGTGGATTTTCCAAAAAGGATGGACATGGCTGTGGTGAATACTCACTATGACATGAGGGAGGAGCTTGGGTGACATGCAAGAGTGGAGTAAAATGCACACAGGTGGAATATATCCAATGTAGGAGGGACAGTTTGAAGGAGATTGGAGACTGCAAAGTGGTGACAGGGGAAAGTGTATTTAGGCAGCAGGGAATGTTGGTATGTGAGAAGATGTTGGTGATTGAGATGAGGGGGAGTGTGGAGGCAGCACCAAAGATCAAATGGTATGAATTGGAACAGCGTACTTTTGAGGTGGAGTTCAGGGAAGAGTTGAGACAGGCACTGGGTGGCAGTGACAATCTAGCAAATATCTGGGTAAGTACAGCAGATCTGATAAGGGAGACAGCTAGCTGGGTGGTTGGGTGACATGTGGCTGGAGGAAGCAGTACAAGGACACCTGTTAGTGGACTGAGGAAGTACTAGACAGTATGCAGAGACAAATGTTGGGGAAGGAATGGGATTGTCATACAGATGAGGAAAGTAGGCAGGAGTATGAGGAGATGATGTGCATGGCAAAGAGAGAGGTGGCAAAGGCTAAGAATGGGCATATGAAGAGTTCAGTGACAGGTTGGACACTATGGAGGTATGAAAGGAAGTGTACTGATTGGTTGGACAGATGCACTGAGCTAGGAAAGATGTGCAGCCGATAAGGGTGATAAAGGATGATGAGGTATATGTACTCACAAATGAGGAGAGTGCGTGGAGCATATGGCCAGCATACTTTGAGAGGCTGATGAATGAAGAGAATGAGACAGAGAAGGTTGGATGATGTGGGTATGGTGAATCAGGAAGTGCAATGGCTTAACAAGGAGGATGTAAGGATAGCTACGGAGAGGATGAATACTGGCAAGCCTGTTGGTCCACATTACACACCTGTGGAAGCATGGGGTTGTTTAGGGGAAATGGCAGTGGTGTGTTAGGCAGGCTGTTTACTGATATCTTAAGAAGTGTGAGGTTGCATGTGGAGTGGAGAACAAGTGCTTGGGTATGGTGTTAAGAATGAGGTTGATGTGCAGAGCTGTGATAACTACAGAGGGATAACATTGACTGGTGGCAGCATGAAGTTATGGGTAAAAGTAGTGAAAGCTAGGTTACACAGGGAGGTGAGAAGTACTGGTCAGCAGTATGGTGACATGTGTGGAAAGGACACTACCAATGTGATGTTTGCTCTGAGACTGTTACTGGTGGAATACAGAGAAGGTCAGGAGTTGCTCTGTGTCTCTCTGGACGTACAGAAAGCATATGGCATGGTGCCTAGACAGGAGGTGTAGTATTGTATGATGAAGTCATGAGTGGAAGAGATATATGTAAGAGTGGTACAGGATATGTACAAGGGTGGTATGACAGCATTGAGGTCTGCATTCGGATTGACAGATGTGTTTAATGTGGAGGTGGGATGAGATCAGGGATCAGTTGTGAACCCTTTCTGATTTGCAATGGTGATGGACAGGTTGCTAGACAAGGTCATACGGGAGTCCCTGTTGACTATGTCATTTGCAGATGACATTGTGATCTGTATTGAGAGTAGGGAACAGCTTTTGGAGACCATGGAGGGGGTGGATATATGCTCTGGGGGGAGAGGAATGAAGGTCAGCAGCACTAGGGCAAAATATCTGTGTGTGAATGAGCGGGAGGATAGCAGAACGTTGAGGATGCATGGAGTGCAGTTGGCAAAGGTGGATGTGTTCAAGTAATTGGGATCAACATTTTAGAGTAATGAGGACTATGGAGGACAGGTGTAGAAGAGAGTGCAGACAGGATGGAGAGGGTGGAGAAGAGTGTTAGCAGTGATATGTGACAGATGAGTACCAGTAAATGTGCTATGTAAGTTCTACAAAAGGGTAGTGAAACCACCTATGTTATATGGATTGGAGACAGTGGCATTGACAAAAAGACAGTGGTCAGAGCTACACATGGCAGAGTTACAGATGTTATGTTTTCCACTGGGTGTGACACAGGTGCACAGGTTTAGCAATGTGTATATTACAGGCTCAGGCCATGTTGGATGGATGTGAGATAGTGTTGGAGAGGCAGCATTACATCAGTTTGGACATGTGCTGAGGAGGGGTGCTGTGTATATTGTGAAAAGGATGGTAAGGATATAGCTGCCAGGTAAGAGGAAGAGAGGAAAGCCTCAGAATAAGGTTTCTGGATGTGGTGAGAGAGGACATGCAGGTGATTGGTGTGAGAGAGCAAGATTCAGAGGACAGGCAGAAATGACAACAGATGATCCACTGTGGCAATCCCAAATGGGAAAAGCCGGTGGACAATTAAGGGGGATGTTGTAATGTCAGTCTTCATAGATTTGGCAAAGATTTCACTGACATGACACAACTCTACGGATAAATGACTACAAATATGAGGCACACATATGGTCAGTGTGCAGAACACTGGACAGTTGAATGGTATGAGCTCAGTATATAACATGCAGTTCAACATACACATCTGCAGCAGTACATTACTCTCACATGCTCTGTATAGTTGTCTTACATTTACAAGACAAAATGTGTATCATAGTTACATGCACAGGTAACATATGGATATGTACAACATCCCAGTAGCTGGCCTAGTCACTACAGACAGAGCCACATGCTATGGCTATCATTGCTGTTCAGCAGTACAGCAAGTTTTGTTAAGGCATATGCTTTCAAACCCCTATTTTCCATTATTACAGACCACCTACTGCATTCAATTACATGCTTACTTGTTTCACATACCTTTTTTTTTGGATATGTCACAGATATATCCTTTCTTATTCTTTTTCGTCACACTACTTCAGCTTTGCACTGATGGACTGTCTATGACAGAGGAGGTTTGAATAGAGGGCAGCTTGTCTTTTGTAGGTAATGCTCATGACCATGTGATGGCCTGAGCACCAATTGGTGTTCCCCAGTTGCTGACTGCATGCAGAGCAGCTGTGTAGTTATCCCAATAGCCAATGTCATGGCAACACACTCCTATAATTGAGTACTCCATGTGGACTTTGACCCTTTCCCTAACCTGTGAGGAAGAGATCCTGGAGGTGTGTGAGCTAATACCACTTAGAACAAGACCTGTAGAGACAAGCCAACTAAATGGTGGAGAAGATTCAAGACCTAGGGGCAGAATCTGAGTATTGCCATTATATGTTTTAAATACTGTTTGTTTAACAGGGTTTGCCTGAACATGATACTTCTGCATGGGTTTCAGTCTGACAATGTTCTGTGTCTGCATAGCTCTCAACCATAGGGCTATCCACATAATGGCCAGAGGTTTGCCTGCTATGTTTGGTCTGTTCCCCAGGTAGGTGTTGTCCTTGGCAAATCAGTAGCATACTCTGGTGATTGCAGTCAGTACATGCAAACATCCATTTGTGTTTCAGACATTATATCCTTCCGAATAGTTATGTTACAATAAATCCTGCAACACCAACAATGTTCTCAGTCTATAACAGCAATATATCAAGTATGGCCATGTTTTTGGGCCTCAGTCCCACATTATGTCAAGCTTGGTACAAATGCCATATAGTAGGAGGTTGATAGGTAGGGTCTACCATTATTATGTTCTGTAATTCCTGCTGAGAGGAAAGCGTGGGCAACATGTGGGACTCTGTACATTCAAGAGGTTGGTGTATGAAGAATGCTCTTAGATGCCCTTGTAACATATTTTATGTGGGGGAGAGTAACAAGTGTTTTAAAACGAGGCTGTTTGAACATGTGACAGATATTACTGATGAGGAAGAAGACAGTTCTATAGCTGTACATTTCAATAATTCCAACCATGGGGGTAGTAGTCCTGAAAGAGGAATTGGTATGTACAGAATCAGTTTAAATTCTTAAATGTGATACTTTATCCCCTAGGGGGATGAATGTGTAGTGTAATTGTAGGCTGTGTATATACATGTAATTAAGTGTAGGGGGGGTTACAAGGTACTGCTTTGGAAAAGTCTGTTTCTCAGTTTGGTCATACAGTCATAAAAGAACAATTGTTATGCACATATTCAATGTATGTTTTGAAATGTGATACTTTATCCCCTAGGGGGTTGACTGAGGATTGTAATTGGAGGCTATGTATTTAAATGTACTTATGTGTTAATTGTTTCTTCTAATTAATGCAAGTATTTCTGGTAATGTGTTACTCCTTGAAGGCTTCGTCAAAGACATCAGAGTAAAATGAACTTGTGTGAATTACTGGCTGTTTGTATTTTTGTTTACTATCTTCACTCATTGTAGTTGTGTTGCTAAGAGGTCACTGCATATGTATTGCCATTGTCTATGGCCTATCATGGTTTTGTAGCAGCGTACTGTTCACTTATTATTTGGACACGGGGTGGGGTTAGGTGTGAGTGTCATGGGTCCTTTCATATCCAACTGTGCATGCTGCCCCAGTTATGGGTGATCTATCTGCAGCATATGTTTGTATGGGTATTTAGAGACATGTATGTATATATATATATATATATATATATATATATATATATATATATATATATATACACACACACACACACACACACACACACACACACACACACACACATATATATATTATATATACACTCACACACACACACACACACACACACACACACACAAACACACACACACACACACACACACACACACACACGTCAGTATTTCTTGGTAATATATCTGCATATTGTTATACATATATATGTATCTCCCCACATATCTATCTCTCTATATATGTAAATAAATATTTTTAATGTATATATTTGTAGATGAACAAAAATTAGCAGTAAAGGAAGAGAACCACAGGTGCTAAATCCAGTAAAATACCGTTTATTGGTAAGCGCTTTCGTCAGGTTTAAAACCACCAAACTTCTTCAGACACCATTTTACAAACATGCCCAGCCATTTATACCAGTGTCATAACTACCAGCAGCCAATGACAGCAAGTAAACACCCCCACATGATTCATTTGAAAATTCAGGAACCTACAAGTATTAAAAAAATACATGTTCCTTAAAGAGACATTCGCATCACTGTTAATGTAGCCTTACATCCATCTACCATTTAAATTTATAAATTACACCACATTTCTAGTGATAAAGAATGTAATTCTATCTATCCTAGGCTTTTAATTTAAAAAAACTAGAAATGGACACCATGTTATTTAACCCTGGTGGACAACTAGCATAAAAATAAATCTGCCACCATACCTCTTTCTCTTCTAAATATAGCTTCCATGTTCCCCCACGAGCTTCACATTGTATCTGCTGTAATACCGCAAATTTAAGTGTGTTGGGAAAAATACCTTTAAGTGTCTATATAAGGCATTGGTTTCCTTGTGTTGCGCTATTTCATAAAAATGCTCATAAATTCTTTGTGACAATTTATGTTGTGTTTTGCCCACATAGTATCCATTACATTGTGTGCATAGGGCAATATAAACCACTGCCCGGGATTAGCAGATATATTTGCCCTTTATTTGTATGGTCTTGTCCAATACCTTAATGCTGGACCCAATAAAAATATTATATTACACAATGTAATGGATACTATGTGGGCAAAACACAACATGAATTGTCACAAAGAATTTATGAGCATTTTTATGAAATAGCACAACACAAGGAAACCAGTGCCTTATATAGACACTTAGAAGTATTTCCCCAACACACTTTTAAATTTGCGGTATTACAGCAGATACAAAGTGAAGCTCGTGGGGGACCATGGAAGCTATATTTAGAAGAGAAAGAGGTATGGTGGAAGATTTATTTGAATGCTAGTTGTCCACCAGGATTAAATGACATTGTGTCCAGTTTCTAGTTTGCTTAAATTAAAAGCCTATGATAGACAGAATTACATTCTTTATCACTAGAAACGTGGAGTAATGTATACATTTAAATGGTAGATGGATGTAATGCAACATGAACAGTGATGTGAATGTCTATTTAAGGAACATGTATTAATTTTAAACTTGTAGGTTCCTTTTTTTAAAACTTGTAGGTTTCTGATTTTCAAATGAATCATGTGGGGGTGTTTACTTGATGTCATTGGCTGCTGGTAGTTATGACACTGGTATAAATGGCTGGGCATGTTTGTAAAATAGTGTCTGAAGAATTTTGATGATTTTAAACCTGATGAAAGAGCTTACCAATAAACGGTATTTTACTGGATTTAGCAGCTGTGGTTCTTTTCCTTTGCTGCTAATTTTTGTTCTACTGGTTGGTGAAATTTTGCTTTTTCCTGGTGTATATTTGTAGATAACAATCATTCCTCATAGCACAGTGTGTCTTTCCAATTGTAAACTGACTGTACTGCATGATATGTTGTAAAAAACATCCTAACCTTTCACAGCTAAGATGGCCTAGTGTTAAATTGCTGTGACTATGATGTGTAGTGTCCTGGGCTCAAGACTGAGCACTGCTGATTATTTTGTTGCTAGCCAGAAGAAGGGCTGCTGGATACAGAGTGATTAAGACACTTTTAAGCAGTTGTAAGCAGGTTTGCGTTGGTTTGCAAGGTGCTAAGTGGCACTAAAACATGGTTAAACAGATAAGCACTTAAACTGTGTAGACTTTGCTTACCGACGCTTACCAGTGCGTAAATATGCTTAGCAGAGCTAACTACTGGTTATCATTCACACTTAAGCAATGTGTAAACCTACTAAGCTTAGCTCAGCCCTGGTAACCATTGCTCACATTCCAGTCTTATAAAATAGCAGAGTAAGGACATCATGTAATAAGTTTATTTAATTTCCTGTACATAACATGCTTTCATGTGCTCTCATTACAGTAGCAAGGGGTGTGACTATTCTGTACTGTACAGGACACTTGGGTATACACGGGTAGTATCACATGTTTTTCTTTTTTTATTTCTTTATACATGGGTATTATCGCATGTTATATGCACTCACACTTGCATGTTACACCAGGTATAGTACACTGGTTGACGAATATGATTCCATACATATTGTATTATGAAATTAATACTTTTGACAATGTTTTTCCCTGTAAAATTAGATTGCCTATTGTAGTACTCCAACCATGCATCTCTGCATGCAGAGCTGGGACTCTGAGTACTACACTACCTTGTTCTTGGTGTTTCAGTTGTATGTTTTTATGTATCTACTATTGCATATTAATATAATATAATATAATAGTATTATATTAACTGAAGAGTACTATGTTTTTGGCCATGTCATTGAGGACTGCTGTCATGCAGTAATGGCATACATTTCAGTTTCAGACTTCTATCCTTCAGGACATTCATCCTAATGCATAACATGTTTGCTGTCCACTTTCTGTCTGTCCTCTGTGCAGATGTGCAGATGCCAGGTATTGCTAAGGCCATACAACTATGTAGGTGCCCACATAGTTTTGTGCTGTGGGCCTGGACACTGCTGATAGCTCTAACAAAAGGGAGGGCCTTCATGTGGGCCTTGGCCCTTTTCCTTGCCTGTGTGAGGGACATTACAAAGGCCGTGGGCTACAGATTCACAGAGAGTAGGTGGGGAATACTTCACAGGACAGGACGTTTAGAGACAGCACAACACCATGGGGGATATATCTCCAGAATTGTGGACAGATTCTATGTCATCATCAGTGCTGTTATACACATGGTGGGTTGAAAGATTGACAGGGTTTGTGTGGACATGCACTTAATGAGTGACTTCACGTCTGACAGTGATATGTCTCTGACATACCTCTCCATTGGCATGCTGTCGACAGACTGGGCAGATGTTTACCTATTATGTTTTGTCTGTTCCCCAGACAATTGTTGTCCTTGGAAAATCAGGCAGGGACTCTGGGGAATGCAGTCAGTAAATATTAAAATCCATTGGTGAAACTGACTTCATATTCCACATAAATTATATGTTACAACAAATCCAGTAACATTAGCAACTGTCTAAATTTCTGACAGCGATATGTCCAATCTATGCCTGTGTTTGTGCCTCTGTCCCCAAATGATGTCAGGATTTGTCCAGATGTCATGCACTATGTGGCTTAGACATATTTAGTATCATTATTTCTTGCCTTCGTTCCTTCTGCCATCCCAGTGATGTAATAGACCCACAGACATGTTACAGGGAAGAGGCCATAGATATCAGTCCTGAGCCTCTACATTCTGAGGTGAACTGTACATTTGAGAGGTCTGTGTATGTCTGTCCATTGTTGATAGACTGTCAGGATGTGTGTCATGTGTACATGTTACTTGGGCTGTGTATGGAGGGGATAGATATAAGTTTTATGGCTCCTTTTTATCTGACTGTGTATTCTGCTTCACTGTCTGCTGGTCTATTGGCTGTATGCCTTTGTAAGGGCAGACTGGGACGTGTCATGTACCATGGTCAGGATTCATGCTACACTGAGAATTGGGCCACTATATGTAGGGGTAGTATGTGACTGGAAAACTATTATGTATTTCTTCACATAGTCTGTATACTCTACTGTTCACCTGACCTACTGGTATGTGACTGTGACTGTGGTGGAATTGGTTGTGGGTATGTACTTTCACATTGGTGTCTGATTTTTGGTGCTGTAACATCCCTGTAGTGCCTGACATCCCAAAGGGAGATGAGAACACATTATTTGACATTGAGCTTAAGGTCAAGGCTCTGGCACCAGTCATTGGTCTCAGTGAGGCCTTTCTGTAGGATGTCAACATCACTTGGGTAGTTAATAGCTCCCAACTTGCAATCATCTGAAATATTGTCATCCAGAGTCTCTTCATGTTGGCATGGACTTCAGAGAAGTTGATACCAAACAGGAGAGGACCCAGGACTGAACCCTGTGGAACTCCACTCATGACTGGTCGGCAGTCTGACTTGGGGTCAGCTACTTTCACACTGTGTGTTCTATCTGTGAGACAGTTTGCAACCCAGCTACTGTTATAGGGGTTGACACGTAGCTTAGTGAGTTTATCCATGACTTCTGAATGGGGAATGTTATCAAAGGGCTTGGCCAGATTGAGGTAGGCTGTATGAACCACCTTGCCTTCATCCACAGCTCTGGTGACAGACTCAAAGAAGTCAGCCAGTTTAATTGAACAGGCATGATCTACCATTCACAAAAGCAAACTGTGTGGGATCCTGAGTCTGGAGATTCCCATATCCCTGTTTCTTAGGTCCATGATGATGCATTCCATAGCTTTGCATGACAGCCTTGTCAGGCTAATGGGGCAATAGTTCCCAGGGTCTGCAGCCACTCCTTCTTTGTGGACAGGGATGACTGTAGCAGTGCACCAGTCAGTAGGGACAAAGCCTGAGGTGAGGCTGTGATTGAACAGGGCACACAGGTGAGGTGCCAGTTCACTCTGTAGTTCATGCAGAAGTCAGCCAGGGATATTGCTAGGTCCAATAGAAGCTGTATTCCTGGCCTTATACAGTAGTGTTTTAACCCAAGCAGCAGTAATACTGGGTGCCTGGCAGTGCACTGATATCATGATTGGTCCTTTGGGGGTGGGGAGAGGGGTAAAGTTGACACTGAATCTGTGTGCCAGTATATTGGCAATATCTGTTGCCTCAGTATAGCAGTTAACATTGTGCAGTAGCTCAGAGCACATATTTGCATTGCCATGGATATTCTTTACATAACTATAGGAGGCCTTGTGGTTGTCTTTATTGTGTGCTGCAATTCTGTTTTCACAGCTAGCTTTAGAGTATTTCATGAGGAATCTCATCTTTTTGTTGAGGTTGATAAGGGTTTTTTTTCCAGTCTTGGGACTTTACCTTATTCCATATCAGTTTCCTCCTTCTGTTGTGGAGTTTTTTGGGCAGGGGGCCACCAGATTGGCTTCCCTTTTCTGGAGGGGAGCGCCTTGTTTCTATTGTGTATGGCAGAATCCATGCATTTGTGTATGTGTTTGTACTGTACTGGTGTGTGTTTGGAGGTTATGCGACTAGTCTCCATTTGCATGGGTGCTGTGAAGTTAGCCATCTCTGATCTTTGGAGGCCAAAGTTTGGAAAGGTTTTTCATGTTGGTTACCTTTGCAGGGAGGGATGCGGATTTCAAAGATAATGACATTGTGGTCGGATCTAACCATGGCGGAGTTGACTATTGGTGTACAGCAACAGTCACCAATGTTAGTACTGTCTAGGTCAATAATGTTCCTACCTGTAGTGGGTGTGGAATTGAGCTGGTCCAGGCCATTGCAATGGATGCATTCCAGGCAACATTGGGCAAGTGCATTGATACATGGGTAGCTTTTACAGTTAATGTAGGGGTAGTTGAGGTCAACCAGTATGATAGTGTTAGGTTGGACAGTAATATTCCCCAGGGCGCTTAGGAACATGGGGTTTGACTCTTGGGGCATGGTTGGGGACCTATAGCAGGCTATGACTTGTATTGCTATCTTACTCTATGTTAGCTACACCTGCAGTATCTGTGATACATTATGTTCGGCTACCAGTGTGGATGTGTGTGCATCCTTTGTGAATAAGGAGTGCTTTGAGTGACTGCCTTTTGAGATTTGACCTTCTAGTGTGGAGCAGCATGACTCTCAGATTGCATTTGTTTCTAGCTGTTACATATTTATGCATATTTATGTATACATATGTTTATATGTATATATATATATATATATATATATATATATATATATATATATATATATATATATATATATTATATATATGTGTGTATGTATGTATTTATAAACTTTTATATATATATATATATATATATATATATATATATATATATATAGTGTACATGTATATCTCTACAGATATAGTTCGTCTATATTTGTCCACATATATGCATCACCATACATAAATACATGTATATATAGAAAACCTAACTAATTCTACAGAATCTTTTCCCTACTGTTGAATGACTCTGCTGACTGTTATGTTTGGAAAAGCATAAGTATTTTGTAGAGCTCACATGGTGTAGTGGTGTATTGCTCTGACTATGGTGTACAGAGCCCTAGGTTCAAGACTTGGCAGGACTGATACTTTTGTTGCAAGGCAGAACAGTTGCTGCTGGGGACAGAGGGATATGGGCAATATTTCAAAGATGTCCCTATTTTGGGCCCCTTGACCCCCATTTTGACATCCTTCGGACAGATTTGTTTCAGTAAGAGGTTTGGGGTATGGATCTGATGTGCAACTCCAATACATATATATCTAAATGTGTATATATATATATATATATATATATATATATATATATATATATATATATATATATATACATATATATTTATGCAGATAGATATACCTGTATGTATTGATTTACTTTTCTATCTATACATGTATTCCTAAATGTATTAATTTCATATGTATAACTCTACACATATGTATTTATTTGTCCATATGCATATGCATCTCCATACACATATACATTTGTATACATATATACACAAAACTTGACTAATTCTACAGAATTATTTCCCTACTGTTGAATGGCTCTGCTGAATGATATGTTTGAAAAACATTGCACATATCTACAGCTCAGGTGGCTTAGTGGTAGACTGCTATGGTGTGCAAGGTACTGGGTTCAAGACATGCAAGGGCTGATTATTTTGTTGCTGGGCAGAGCAAGGGTTCATAGGTTCATAGCTTCATAGGTTGGTACTAGGCTATTGGCCCTAGGGCCTATACAATGCTAGCCATAACAATTCCCTGGTTATTTCTTCCCACAATATTTACTACCCTGGACCCCTGTCTAGCAGGGCAACTGATGTGATCCCCAGGGTGAATTTCCTATCTCCCATCCAATCGTCAAGGTTCCTTTTGAAGAGGGCCAAAGAGGCACTCTGCTTGAAATGTATGGGCAGTCTATTTCAGAGTCCTGGGAGTCTCTGGGTCAGGAACGTATCTCTCCAGCATGTTTTGTTCATTGTGATGACAAGGTTTAGATCCCTGGAGCATGTGGCTCTGAGGGATTGGGATTTCTTTAAGTGTAGCATGTCCAACAGTTCTGGGTCTGACATGGCCTTGTATGTTAAGCAGTTCTATAACTTGGAAGTTTTAGTGAAGTACTCACAGGCAGAAGCATTCATGTTTCTGCTTCTGCTTCTGCCCTTGATTGCATGTAAAACAGAACACCTATTAAAGCCTCTGAGTAGACGATATGCAACACAGTATAGCTGGAGTTTTCTTAGATGGTCAGCATTGGGCATCTGCTTTAAGCCTGTGATTCTTTTAGTGAGGTATTTCTGTGGCCTTTACAGTTGTTGCAGATGTCTTGAGAGGTACATACCAAACGGGGCATTGTATTCTATAATGTGTCTAATGAGAGATAAGTACAGTGGGACAATGACCTCCTTGTCTCTGGATGAAAAGCCCTTAGTGATGAGGTGTGCCACATAGAAGGATTTCCTGACTGTGGTGGCAATGTGGTTATTGAAGGTGAGACCATTATCCACCTGTGTCCCTAAGTCTCTTATCACACTTTCAGTGTTTAGTGTACTGCCACCTATGTGGCAATTCATGGGTACATGTTTTTTTTCCCAAAGGGGATAACTATACATTTCTTGGCATTGAGCTTGAGCCCATGGCTCTGGCACCAAGCATCTGTTTCTGTAAGGCCCTTTTGTAGAATATCCACATCATTTGGGGATTCAGTAACGGTTCCCACTTTGCAGTCATCTGCGAACTTTGTTAGCCAGAGTTCCTTAGTGTTGGCCTGTACTTCAGAGAAGTAGATTCCAAACAAGAGCAGTCCCAGGACTGAACCCTGAGGTACTCCACTTGTCACTTGTCTGGAGCTGGATTTGGAGTCGGCTACTTTTACAGTCTGGGTTCTGTCGGTATGCCAGTCGGCAACCCATCGAGTGATGTAGGGATTAATGCCCAGCTTAGTAAGTTTATCTATGATTCCAGAGTGGGGGATGGTGTCGAAGGCCTTGGCGAGGTCCAGATAGGCTGTGAGGACTGCCTTACCCTCGTCCACAGCTCTGGAGACTGATTCGAAAAAGTCAATCAGGTTCAGAAGACAAGATCAGCCCTTCACGATCCCAAACTGGGTGGGGTCCAGCGTTTAAAGGTTGCCAGTGTCTTTGTTTATAAGTTCCATGATAATAAGCTCCATGGCCTTGCAGATCAGGCTCGTCAGACTGATGGGGCGGTAGTTCCCAGGATCCAAGGTGGATCCCCCTTGTGGAGTGGAATAACTGTAGCTGTGCGCCACTCAGTGGGCATGAAGCCTGAGGTGAAGCTATGATTAAACATGACACTTAGGTGAGGTGCCAGTTCATTTTGTAGTTCATGAGGTATACAGCCCGGGATGTCATCTGGTCTCATGGATGCTGTATTCTTAGCTTTGAAGAGTGCATTTTTTACCTGTGTGGCTGTTATTACCAGAATTTGGCAATCTTTCTGTATTGAGATGGGTCCTTTAGGGGGTGAGAGGGGAGTGAAGTTGGCACTGAATCAATCTGCCAGGATATTGGCAATGTCCTTGGGATCAGTATATTTAATGCCATTCTGTTGTAGCTCAGAGCAGATCTGAGCATTGCCATTTAGATTCTTGACATAGCTATAGAATGCCTTGTGGTTGTCGTTGGAATCTTTAGCAATTTTATTTTCGTAACTAGCTTTGGAGGATTTTATGAGGGATCTCAGCTTCTTACTGAGACTGGTAAAGGAGTTTTTTGCATCCTGGGATTTTCTTCTTTTCTGCAACAGTTTCTTCCTTTTGTTGTAAAGTCTGTTTATGGCAGGGGACCACCAGATTGGCTTCCTTTTTTGGGGGGAGAGCATCTTGGTTCTATTTGGGATGGCACGATTCATGCATGAGTGGATGTGCTTGTACAGTGCCTTAGTGTAGGATTCAGCAGTCGACCTTTCAGTTCCCGTCTGCATGGGTGTCATGAAGTTTGTCACTTCTGACTTGAGTAGCATGAAGTTGGCTTTGGAGAAGTTTTTTACAGAGGTTTCCTTACTAGGGGGTGGGGAGAAATGTGGATGTCAAGGGTGATTAGCTTATGGTCAGACCTGACCAACGAGGGGGTGACCATAGGTGTGGAGCATTGATTTCTCATGTTGGTAATGATCAGGTCTAGGATATTGGAGCCCCTGGTGGGACTATGGATTAGTTGATCCAGGGCACTGGAATTGATGAATTCCAAGAACCGTTGAACAAAGGTGTTGGTACATGAGTAGTTTTCCCATTTAATGGCAGGGTAGTTGCAATCACCCAGTATTAGGGTGTTTGGTTGTACCTTAATATTTTCCAGCATGTTTAGAAAGGTGTAGTGAAAATCTTGGGGCATGGTAGAGGACCTGTAGCAAGCTACAATTTGGGTTGCAGTCTTACCTAGTGTTAGTTGCACCTGGAGAATTTCAGACGCATTGTGTTGGGCAACTAGCCTGGTGGTGTGAATATCCTTGGTGAATATGGACACTCCTCCACCTTTAGTGTTTCGGTCCTGGTTTGGTGGCTGAAAAGTGTGGTAAGAGTTGTAGCCTGGTATTGCAGGGGTGCTCTCTGGAGCCTTGAACCAGGTCTCAATTACTGCACAGATATCGATGTTCTCCATTTTTAGGAATGCTTCGAGAGAGTGCATTTTGAGGTTTAGACTTCTAGCATTGAGTAGCATTACCTTCAGATTTTGCATGCTTGTACCTGTTACTGTGGTGGTTTTGTCCTTTGAACTTTGCCTAAAAAAGGCACTATAGGGGTGGCAAGAGCCTTAGCCAGTAACCTGAATCCCAGGGGCAACAGGTGTAGACCATCTCTGGCAAAGCATCATGGTCTGTCGATCATGTCATCCCAGGCAGACAGATACTGGATCCCCTTTGAATGACACCAGAAGCTTAGCCAATTTTTGAAGTCAATCATTTTGTTCTTATACTGTAGTATCATTCCAGGTGAAGGCAGGATGCTACTCAGGGTTAGGGTCATACCTGCCTGGGCCACATGATCCGAGAGCTCTTCCATGTCTCTTTTCATGTAGTCCAGGAAGGTATGTCTGAAGATATTCACTCCAACATGGACAATGACAGAGTCATATTTGTACTTGTTGTGGAGTGACTAGAGTGCATGCGTTATGTGGCAGATCCTGGCACCCGGCAGGCAGCTGATGTAATTTTCTCCTTGTTCTGCCTGGTGAGTGGGACATCAGTGTGCCTGACTATAGAGTCACCTATGACTAAAGTGTTGGGTAAGTTGTCTTGCATTAGGGGCTGTTTTTGGGTGGCACACTGGTGTTGTGAGCTATATGACAATTTGGTTGTGATTGGTGTTTGTGTTTCAGCTTCGGAGGTCCTTGTTGCTTGGGCAGGTTACTAAGGGCCTCTGCATATGAGGGTTTAGTGTTGCTATGTGAGGGTGTTGGTGGTGTGGGTTTAGAAGGGCTATGTGTTGCTTGAGTTGTAGTGCAGGTGTTAACCTTCTCCTCTTGACTTTCTAGCACAATCTGGGGTGGAGAGAGCTTTGCTTCCAGTTTTGCTATGGAGTGCATCACTCGCAGGCTGTAGTGTTGGGTGGTATGAGGAAAGGGTTGTCTGTGTACATGAGGCAATTGCTGCATTGCCCCAGTATGCCCAGATTCACCAGGTGAACAGGAGGAATCACCAGAAACTGACCCTTGGACATGCCTGGTTTGGTGCTTTTTTTTGTAAAGTACAAGAGCTGTTTTCCCTTACCTTAGCAAGGTACTTTGCAATTATAGGCTGTTTAGTGCCTACAATTAATTTCTCCTTATTAACAAGGAGAGATGAGTGCTTGTATCAGTTTAAGGCTTCCTAGTCCTTTCCAGCAGATTTTAGAGCATGTGCTAATCACACGGATGCTTAAAGGTAAGATGAAAAAAAATGGTTTATCCTTGTGCATTACAGGAGTTAGATGTAAAAGTAGGTAACTTAAGTTTTACCTGTCTAAAAAGTTAAGCTTTAGTGAAGAGTCACTATTTTTAAAACAACAAGGTAGATTGAAAGGGGGTGGTCACTTTTGTATTCTGATACTATGGAATACAGTAGGATGGCCAATCAATTTAAATAGTTGAAGGGGAGTGATTTCAGAAAATGATAAGTTTGCTCTTACCCACACAAGCCAGTAAAAGTAGAGAGGAAATGAGATATATATGGTCAAATTAACATAAGGGGCAGGCAACTAGAAAGACAGTGGTGTTTAAGAACACAACAGTAAGCAGGTGGGAGGGTGGGGAAAAATTTCTGTCTGACTCACAAGAGACAGAGCTGTGGTCTCTTTTCAAGTTTTAATATGCAGTTAAAAGCAGAATACAAGTAAAACACAAGGTAAAGAAAACAAATCACAATATTCAAAATAGAAAAAGGCAATAAAGTAATACAAAATACAACAAATAAAAAGCAAACTAACCTTTCCCTTACAGCAAGTGTAGCAGAGTCTGGGTGAGCCTTTCTAGTAAAGCTCTGAAATATTTTATTTTACCCCTTAAATAGAAGGTTTAGTTCCTAGCTCCACCCCCCTCAGTTCACAGATGATTAACCTTAACTGACCTGTTCTATCTTATGTGTGAGTCCTTAATTGATCTGTTCTGATTTCTGCCTGACTCACAAGAGACAGAGCTGTGGCCTCTTTTCAAGTTTTAATATGCAGTTAAATGCAGAATACAAGTAAAACACAAGGTAAAGAAAACAAATCACAGTATTCAAAATAGAAAAAAGGCAATAAAGTAATACAAAATACAACAAATAAAAAGAAAACTAACCTTTCCCTCACAGCAAAGTGTAGCATAGTCTGGGTGAGTAGTTCTAGTAAAGCTCTGAAATGTTTTATTTTACCCATTAAATAGAAGGTTTAGTTCCTAGCTCCACCCCCTCAGTTTACAGATGATTAACCTTAACTGATCTATTCTATCTTATGTGTGAGTCCTTAACTGATCTGTTCTGATTTCTGCCTGACTCACGAGAGACAGAGCTGTGGTCTCTTTTCAAGCTTTAATATGCAGTTAAATGCAGAATACAAGTAAAACACAAGGTAAAGAAAACAAATCACAGTATTCAAAATAGAAAAAAGGCATTAAAGTAATACAAAATCCAACAAATAAAAAACTAACTTTTCCGTTGTTGGATACAGAGTGATTAAGGCACTTTTAAGCAGTTGTAAGTGGGTTTGCATGGGTTTGCACAGAGCTAAGTGAAGCTAAGTGACGCTTATGTCTGCTTGCCTTCGCTTAGGTCTACTTACGTCCACTTAAACCCAATCTAATTTTAAATAAAGAAAAGAAAAAAAGGGAGACAGGAAAGTGGTGAAATGTGGGCAAGAAGGGTGTAAAACAAGATGAGAGGCAGCTAGGGATGTGCAGGATGGGTGTAGGAAAGGACCATAGCTCTGCATTTCTTCGACAGCAACAGCTGATATGACTGTGGGCAATTTGGAATTTACTCCATCCACAGGGAGTGGTGTGGGTGACATAAAATGATGATAATTAGTGGGGTAGATCGAGTAAGGGGAGCGTGTCTCTGGGCAAAATGCAGAGCTATGTATGGGGCATAATTTTCTTTTTGGGATAGATGCCCTTTTTTTTTAAGGTGAGAGTGGGATGTTGGGGAAGGAGTGTAGGTAAGTGTGGGTAGGAACATTTGGTAGGAGAGGTTGCATTTCCAGACAAACAAGACACACAAGACAACAGACAGGGGCTGTGTATGACCCATGAGGGGAGATACCTTGGACAGGGAGGGTGGTTGGTAATCAGATGCCCATGAGCCCCCTAGATGGTAATAGTGGGACTGATGTCCCCACTTGATGGCAGTCACCACTACTCCTTCATGGCCCCAAAGGTGGCTGTGCTGGGGGGTGAGCTGGAGGGGCCGGCTGCCCCTCAAGCCTCGCCAGTCTGCCCTCCACCTGGCACAGTCATTCATCCAGCTCCAACTGGAGGACACTGCGCACCATGCCATGGACCTCTTGCCGGGTGACAAGATCCTCACTGCGCTCATGTGCAGGGGGAGGATGAGCCCCATCCCCTGCCATTGTTCCACCTGAGGGTGGTGCAGGACCAGCAGATGAGAGAGGTCCAGGTTGGGTCCCAGATGTGCTGGGGGCTGGTTGCCTCAGCCAGGTGGGGTCGGAGAGGCAGATCTGCTGGGATCGGCCTTCCCTAATGTGCTATCGAGTGAGAATTAACAAGATGGATTGGTTAGTCATGAGCAAAACATTTAAACATTAGTCAACACAGCATGCATGGGTGTTCCAATTGACCCAGAACAATGTAATTGTAACAGCAGCATGGCAAACAGAACACATGCAGAAACGGAATGGAAGTCAGGATTGCAACAGCATGCCGGTTATATTTATGGCAACAGGCCAACAACAATGGTTATTCAACAAGGTATGTTAGTATGCACACAGTTTCAAATATAATAACCAAACTGGAACACAGGTCCCAACAGTAAGTTTTGGTAACAGCATACCCATATTACATTTTGTGCAATTATTGGAGCAGATGAGTGGTGGGGGAAGAGAAAATAATTCCATTAACAACTGCATTCAGTGATACTTCTCAATACGCCACTGTTCAATACTCTACAGTTCTGCCCTCCCTTAACCTCTACCTGGGTCATGCAGCTACTACAGCACATACACACATGTACATATGTGCACCTGGAGTACTATGGGGCAAGGTATGACAACTCTACGTACATAAGTATAGGGGACTCATACATGTCATATTTACTGGTACAAGTGACAATGTGTTCCCTGTCCTGCTGTTTTGTAAGTGTGCTTTTGGCATACTTGTGCTGTGATGTTATCTGGGTGCAGCTCTCTTGGCAACGGGGGAAACTATACGTGACAGTGTGGCACTTGTGAGGCTTGTATTGGCCAGACTGCATAGTGTAGATGGTTAGCCTACTTCTATTTGTAGGACTGGGGCTGCTGAACAGAACATTTGTACACATTTCATACATATACCCATCATACTGCTTCTGCAAATATTTCTTTACCTGTGGGGAAAATATCTGTTCATAATAGATTAGTGTTTCTACCAATATTCAAGTTTACAGCTGTAGAACTAGAAAGACACGTTAGTAGCAGTCCCTGGATTCAAGCCATGGTGTGTGTGTGTGTGTGTGTGTGTGTGTGTGTGTGTGTGTGTGTGTGTGTGTGTGTGTGTGTGTGTGTGTGTGTGTATGCAAAAGGGAACTACAGACTTGGTCCTTATCAGACTAAGCTACTGGTGTCTGTTACTTGAGTTATTTCTGTATATTACATACTTTTCTACGCACTCTACTTTTTTATCAAATGTCTTTTTATTTGTTTTCCATAATAACTACAACAAAAATCAGAACAAGAAACTGTTGGTGTTACTGTTTACACAATATGAGCAGATTATTAAAACTAGACATTTGGACATTTTAATAAAACAGACTTCAATTTAGAATCAAGTCAACACATTCTACTTTTGCAGTGTGCACCTGTTAGTGTCTCACACTTTCCTGTACATTCAGGACTACATACAGCTGAAATGCAAAGGTTAACACAAGGCAATGCTGGCAGGAACACAGTACAAGACATTACAGAAGAAAATATTTACTTTTGCATTTTGTCAGTTATTTCAGATCCAAGTTCTGAACTATGCAGACGGACGGTGCTACATCACTTCACCTCAGTTAATGCATTCTGCAGCAGCTACACAATTGTACTTTTCAGATATAAGACAAATGAAAGACAACAGTTTGTGGTAGTCAGCTTTATTATTTTTGACATAACACTTTCTATAACTCAGAAATCCATGGTTAGTATTACTGCATGATCTGCACAGGAGGACTGCTTCTCATTTATAACTGTTACAGTAGCCCTGTCACAGCAGTTTCTTAGCAGGTTCTTTTAGACAGCCTAATACATATCCTACTTTTCCTCTCCTCAATTGTACCTTGTTTGCTACAAAACTCTGTATTACACAGCAGCTGGCACTACTGAGTTCTAACACTGGCAGCCTGACATATGCATTTATTCAGTAGAGTTAGAACACAATTATATATACAGGCAGTACTACCTTTACTATTTCTGATTGATTACAGCAGATATTACAAATATTTCTGTTCTCACCAAACTCTTGGCGCAGTCAGACCAGGCACTATGCATGGGCATCAATATTCACAGCCCTCTCATTGGCAGCTGTATGGGGAAAGAACACATATTAAGCACACCTGTACAGTAACATATACAAATTTTAAATAATCATTTACAAATACACAGACTGGATACTTACAAACTTCTGGGACGTCCTCCGCTTGTGCCTCTTGGATCCACTGGGACAAGAGCTCACCCCTCCTATGCTTTAGGTCGTCATAGTGATGACGCACCTGCTCACCAGTTTGGGGTATTCCAGTGGCACTGGTGAGATCACATGCCAGAAGGTCCCAGGCCTCCACTTTGTACTGGGAGCCCTGGTACTGGCCCTGCAGCAACCTAGCTTCATGGTCTTTGATAAGGAGTCCAACCATGACCCTGGACTCCTGGATGCCCTAGCGTTGCGCCCAAAACTGAACATCCTCTCCTACACCTGACATTGTTGCTGCTCTGATCAGACTCAAAAAGATATGGCTGTAGTCCCGCCTGTGCGGTTTAAATAAGGCCATTTTTCAGCACTTTTGTGTCATTAGCCGATTTTCAAATATACTAAGCTATGCTTAGTTCAGTGCAAATCTGCTTAGCAAGGCTTAAACCAGCTAAGCAAAGCATACAGTTGCTAAGAATTGCTTATATTCTCACGCTTAAGCAATCCTTAGCTTGTTTCAGCAGAGCTGCGGCAGGCTTAACTGGCCAAAAACAATTATTTAGATAAGAAATAGAAAAAGTTTTTTTTACATTTCGCTGTGGCATTATCCCAGCCCTACACTACCATACGTGAGGCATATGACTTACAAATATCATTCCAATTCATGAAAATTAATTTACAACTGCTTCCGCACATAAAATGGCTTGCACAGTGCTCTAACTACCATGCTACATCAGCAATGAGGATGTCTCCTTCAGAATTCTATTTCACTCTCAAACAGCATCTAAGCTGGGCTGAGCAAAGCGCCACAGCCAGCAAACCTGCTGTGCTACACTTAAACTTTCTTTTTTATTGTAAAAAAAAAATACAAAGAAATTTTAAATTATTACATATATTTGTCAGCAGGTTGCAGGTATGTGGGCAGGGATCTAGCCATTCCAGTGACAGTCATGTACTGTGTGGGCTACTTCTTAGGGATTGTGTGTGTGTGTGTGTGTGTGTGTGTGTGTGTGTGTGTGTGTGTGTGTGTGTGTGTGTGTGTGTGTGTGTGTGTGTGTTTTCTTATTTCAGTGTCCACAGACACTGAAATGCTAGTTTTACATTCCATTGTCCACAGACACTAAAATAATGCATAAAATTAGAGCCAGTCTGTAATATTATGCTACTTCATTGTTTGAAAGTGCCGTATGGCACTTTCAGAGTGCAGGGGGCATGTTTAAGTGTCCGTGCAGGTCTTATACATGCCCCCTGCACTTGTACATGGATTGTGTAGGTGTAGGAATACAGCGGCATGCCCTCATTAATATGTAGGGAGCGCTGTTGCTGTATTCCTATTCGGAACAGTCCGTGCAGGAATAGACTATTCTTGCATGGACTGTTCATGAGTCCTGGGGTCCACAGAGCACAGTGTACCAAGGTCATCCTGGATCTCTTGATCTCCCCACTGAGAGTGTTTACTGGGTAGAGCAGCAGCCCCTCGGGTTCATAAAATCATTGGAGTCTGGCAGTGTATGGTACACATGAATAACCATCAAACTGTAAATAGAACCACGGGAAATTTCATGTTCTCTGGTACACTGAATTTCATAAGGAGACACCTGGCAACAACTAGCCATTCTGCTGCACTGATATACAACAGACTACATACCCAAAACACAAAGAAAGTAAGCATCTGTCATTACCGAATGCTAATCCACTCTGGAAATCAGGTGTAGCAGTATGACAGGAGGAATGGAGACAGGTGGAATACATTATTTGTAGCAGGAAAAATATGTAATAATAAAGTGCCATTACTTTCTTGTGCACATGGGCTATATTAGTTTCATTGAACAGAGATGAAACCAAGTGCCACAGTTATGTTCCTTTCCCTGGTACATTTGTAAGCAGTTGATGGATAAATTGATAGATTTATGACTACACCAAAAAGAAAGAAGTAACCATAAAAAAGAAAAAATAGTTTGAGTTTAAATTAAAATAAGTAACAGTATGTATTTAATAAAAACATATAAAAACATAAATAAAAACTGTACATGTAAAAAAACATAATAAAACTAATTGTTTCTACTTTGCCTGTGCTACAAAACTGCAAATAAATATCAAGGCGTCTCACAAGACTGCAGTGCAAATTGAATATTCTAGTAACACTCTTACTGTTTAAAGTGAGAAGCAGACTGTGATGGAATAAGCCAATGTGGCATCCAAAAAACTTTTATAGGGTCATAGGCGGTTACTAGGCTAATGGCCCTGAGGCCCTTACAAGCCTAGCCAAGTTTTTTCCCTCTTTTAATGGTGGTATTAGTAGACCTGACTCAACACCTGCTGCCCCTGACCAGAAGGAACGCAGGTGAAACCCCAAGGGTGAATTTGTGATTCCCCATCCAGTTATCCAGATTACACTTGAAAAGGATCAGTGAAGGGCTCTATTTTACTATGATTGCAATCTTATTCCAGAGTATGAGGAACCTCTGAGAGAGTAACCTGTCTCTCCAGCAGGTCCTGTTAATAGTGCTTTTTATGTTGAAGTTGCTAGAGTGGGTGCAGTGATTACCATTTGTCTTGCTAATGTGTAGCATTTCCATCAGGGCAGGATCCACAGTTGCCCTATAGGCTAGGCAGAGATCATCCCTGAGTAGTCTTTATGACTCAAAGTATAGTGACAGGGATTTTAGTCTATCAGCATAGGAGAGGTGTTGGACACCTTGAATTTTCATTGTAAGGTACCTCTGAGGTCTCTGCAATTGTTGGAGGTTCCTGATGAGGTACATACCAAAGGGGGCATTGTACTCTATAATTGGTCTAGTAAGGGAAGAGTACAGAGGGGTTCTAACCTCGTTTTTCTGGAAGCAATGCCCTTATTGATGAGATGGGCATTGTAGAAGGCTTTCCTTATCACTGTGGAAACATGATGGTCAAAGGAGAGGTTACTACCAACCTGCATGCCCAGACTCTTACCACAGATTGGGTACTTAAGGGTTGTTGTTAATGTGGTACTCTGCAGGGAGGTTTCCCTCACCAAAGGGGATGATGATGCACTTTTTAGCATTTAACCTGAGCCTGTGATTTTTGCACCAATTGTTGGTTTGAGTAAGACCTTCCTGGAGGGTGTCAATATTACTACGGATTCAATGATTGCACCCAGTTTGCAGTCATCTGCAAACTTAGTTAGCCACACCCTTTGTTTTGGCCTCTACTTCTGAAAAGTAAATTCCAAACAATAGGGGCCGCAGCACCGAGCCCTGTGGTACTCCACTGGTTATCGGTCTGAAAGTGGAGGAAGAGTCCCCTATTTTAACTGTGTGTGTTCTACTAGTGAGCCAGTTTGCAACCCACCTGACTATATAATTGTTTACTTTCAGTTTTTAATTTCTCCAAATCTTTTGGGTTTCTAATACTAGGACAGGAATAAACCCCATTCCTAAGTCAAAGTACAATTAAAGTTCATGAAATTAGTATTGTTTCAATCTTTGATGTCAGCAAAACTGCTCTTCGCAGCACCCACAATGTGCCAGTAATGACTCCTTCTGCAGTTCATATATAGTTACATGTACTGGTTACATATCTAAATACGACTGTAGATTCTTTTTTTTAAAACCCGTTGCCTCTACTACTATTGGAACTGTCTGGGGGTATCTTTCTTCCACATTCCTCTCATTTCTGCCTGCAAATCTTGATATTTTATGACTTTGTATCTCTCTGTACGCAAGACACTGTAGTCACTGGGTGTAGTGAGTTCAATGATCAATGCTACTTTTATATTCTTTTCATGGGCCACTATATCTGGTTTTCTCGCATCTATCTTTGGAACTGTTGGTAATTGATGATCCCATGCGATGTAGACTTCATCATTTTCTGTGATGCTTTGTGTGATGAAAGGAGATACTGTCAGCACAGCTAGCTAGAATTTTGTAAATAATTATATATCATTGGTGAATATCGAAATGTTTTATACAAGATGCTTGTGGTACAAATGTATTAGAACTGTATGTCATGTGTATATCAAACTGCTTGCACAGATGAAAAGGTATTTATAAGTGCTGTGTTTAAAATGCATCCACAGTGTGCCCTACTGGAACAGAAATATACATGCACTATTGTATGTATGCGTCTTTTGGCTTTTTCCCAGTTAGGGGTCGCCACAGCGGAACTCTGGTCCACTAATGATTGGCAGTTGATTTTTACGTGCCGAGTTGCCAGCCCTGATGCACAACCTTCAACGAAGGCACACCCATTCACGCATGTCTCCACGCAGAAGACGCTCTAACTGAGAATTGAACCGGACAGTGTCTTACTTTGAGGCGACAACGCTACCACAGCACCACCACTGCGGATACATGCACTATTGTAACTTTTTAAATGTATATACTTAATAAAGAAAATTGGAGAGTTAACCTCAGTCCAGCAAAACTTTAAAAAAAAAATCTCAAATTAAATTACTTTATAGGTTACACCATACAGATGTTTCACTGCAGCTAGAGACACAAAGTCTATACTAGAAAGGTTACCGTATTGACCTTGAAGTGAACTAATTGCTACTTTTGAAGCATGAAGGAAGCAACTGCTTTATGACTTTCATCATCTGAAAAAGATCTGAGTAAAAGCCCTCGTCTGTATATTTTTACAGGCAGATGCTAAATGCTGCCAGCTTCTAGCAATGGGAGTTTTGGCCTGTGAACTAGAAGTCAAATGACCATAAATTATGTCATTCTGCAAGCTATCCCAGCAGTAATATTTTAGATATTAATTTGAGAAGTCTCTTAGTGAGACAGAGCATTCTGCATTATGCCTTGGAAATGACAACAAGAAGAAGATCCATTCACCACATCATCTGCCTGGCTCTAATGAAGTAAGTTTCTAGAGAACAGTATAACTCTCTTAGATACAGTCAGGAATATAGTAAAGCTTAGTTTAGATGTTTTTCTTTATTTGTGTGAGACTGTACTGCAATGCTATTTTAAATATTTCCTGTGGTTTTGAACTCTGATGTCACTGTGAATATATATTTAGTATTCTCTTGTTTTTTTATTTATTATTAAATATATTTAAACCTTTGATTGTGGCTGATCTGTATAGCGATAGTGAGTACTTGCATATTTATTTGATGACACTGTGTGGACCACTCCTAATACCCTTGCTCTTGTTCAAACTACCATGTGTATTAATATTAATATTAATATTAATATTACACATTAAGATTAGACACGCTTTGTTAAGGGACCTAAAGTAGCTGATGAGTGATTGGTGGCAGTGAAAACTGTTTTATAGTCTGGGCAGAAGGGAGCATAGCTATTAAACCTGTGCCAGCCTTTCCCAGGTGTGTGTGTGTGTGTGTGTATATATGTGTAAATCAAACTTCAAACAGTGTGTGTGTCAGCTACTTGGGCAGGGACATGAAGCACTGGTTGGACAGAGAGGGTGCTGAAGGTCCTGGCTTGGTCACTCAGCTGAGATCTCAACTCTATAGATGTGCCAGTGGGGAGTCTTATTGGGGATCTGGAGGTAGAGGGACAAATCAGACCGAGTCTGACTGTGGTCTCTGTGTGCTCTTAAGGGAAATTATATTTGATGCAGAAAGCTGCATCTGGAAATACTGCGTGTGTACTTGTCATCCTCTCAGTGAATGTCCACCACTGTTGCCAGTGGTAAGGATTGAGGCTCCTTGATTACTGGTCCAGTGGAGGGTAGTCACACTTTGTGGCTCTTGTTTGCAGTGTTTTTCAGCCACTTCAATGATATAATGTTTGCACAATCCCCAGTGCAACAGTCTTGCCATATTATTGTGCCTTTCAGTATATAATCCTTCTGCCATTAGTATGTCACAACCAGCAACAAGGTGTGCAACTGTTTCCAATTCTGTTTTACAAAACCTACATTTGTCTGTTTTTCCCACATGTTCAATGGACTTTGTAAACCAATGTGTATGTAGCCCACTGTCTTGGGCCACCAATATTAACCTTTCATCTTTTGGTTTGAATTCACCACTCCTTAACCATTCCTGCATTTGATCCTAATCAACATGAGGTTCTTCCAGGATTTTCTATACTTGTAACTATATTTATGCATTTTCCACATTTCTTACCTTCTCATCTGATCCTTCACCTTATATTCTTTATTTTGTTTTTTGGCACATTCAGTTAGCGCCTGATTTTTTTCTACTTCTGGTTTGATTTTCATTCCTGCTTGACACCGATATGCTTCTGCTAGACTGAGAAGGGAAGTCATCTTAGATTTATTCTGCTCATGTTTCAAAGCTTTCACTACATTGGGTCTTGTGAGGTCAGCAGACATGTGTGCAGTCCCACGATTGCACATCTATGCATGCAATCAATTTCAAGGAGGCCCATACCTCCTTCAGAATGGGGAATATTTAATCTTGGTATGCACTCATTTTTTTTAATCATTTGGTGAGCATGAAGCATCCTACTTGTTTTCCTGTCTAATCTAACCAACATGTTTTGGGGCCAGTCAATCACTCCAAAACTGTAAGTTAGGACAGGAAGAGCAAATTGGTTTATAGCTTAAATTTTGTTCCTAGATGTCAACACTGTTCTCAAGATTAATTTAAGTATTCTAAAATATTCCTTACTAAGTTTTATTCGCATTTGTTCATGTTTTATTGTTGATTCTTCATCAATTCCCAAATATTTATACACTCCCTCTTGCACAAGTTCTTTTATATCACATTCTTGTCCCAAACTAATGTTTTGTTGGTCCTGCAGTTTTTCGGCTTTAAAGCTTGCTTCTGCACACTTATCAAGACTAAATGACATTCTTATATCATCTGAAAAAGTTTTGACTACTTGCAGTTGTGTTTTCAGTTCCTCATCTGATGAGCTATACAGTTTTAAATCATTAACAAAGAAAAGATGAGAAGTCTTTATACTTTGTTGTTTTCTAGGAGCCAAATTATAGCCATGGCCTAATCTGTTAAGTAGTCGGCTTAATGAGTTAAGGGGAAGACAGAATAGCAGAGGTGACAGGGAGTCGCCCTGGATTATCCCCCTTTGGACTTTTATCCCTGGAATAATAATCTGTCCTTTATCATGACTTAATTGCAAAGTGGTCTGCTACTGTTTCATGATCAGTCTAGGATGTATCTTATACATTTTTAAGCACTCTTGTATCCATGATGTGGGATACTATCAAATGCTTTTTTTGTAGTCAATCCATGCCATACTTAGATTCTTCCACTTTTTACAGTTCTCTATTATGACTTTATTTAGCAACACATGATCCTTTGTTCCATACGACTTTTTCTTTTATTGCCTTTTTGTTCTAGTGCCATCATTGAGTTTTCTTCTAAATGGCTATAAACTCTGTCAGCATCAATTCCAGTGTATAGTTTATATGTAGTTGGAAGGCAAGTTATTGGTCTATAATTTTTAGGGTAGATTGCAGGTTCACTCCTAAGTATGAGCATTGATTTTCCTGTTGTTAGCCAGGTTGGTGTCTGTTCAGGGTACACATATAAATAGTTCTTACTTGTGGCTAAATTTCATGCAAAGATGTTAATACTTTTAACCAGAAGTTAGGTACTGCATCTGGGCCTTTTATTTTCCAATTAGAGGCTTTTCTTAACATTGTTTCAATCGCTATGGCTGTTAATTCATCCCATTTCATATCCTGTACCTTTGAACTTTTTATACTTTCTTTTACTTCTTATATCCATTCAGCATCATTATGTTCCACATGATCTTCATAAATAATTTTCTAAAATGTATCTATTTCTTCTGTTTTGGGTGGTCTTTCAACTCCTTTTACTTTGTTTCTCAATTCTCTATAAAACTTTTTGGGGTCATCAATAAATTGCTTATTTTGTACTGTTCCTTTATATTTATCTGTGTATCTTCTAAGTTTTTTTCTGCCTGTGCTGATATTTTTAGTTTATTATTTGTGATAGTGCATGATAGATCATGATCCATTATAATACTGTGCATTGCTTTTATCACATCTATCTTTCTGAGTATTTTTGTTGATCTGTTCCCTCTTCTATACTCCTCTAACAGTGACACTTATTGCCTTAACTGCTTTATAGTTTTCTCTAGTCATTACTTCCACAATGGTATTCAATTTCTCCTCATCATTTCCCTTACTACCCTGTGTTCTTGTGGTGGAAGTTTATCTGTTAATAATGTAGCTGCACAGTAATATATCCTGTTTATTTCTGTTATATTGCATGGATCTCTATGGGCAGTCCTAATCACTGTCTTCATTTGTTTTATCAAATTTCTTACTTTTTGAGTTTTGTTGACCTTCTTCAGTCTATTTCTTTCTTTGACCTTAATATGTCTATCTATCTCTATTAAATCAAGCAACTCCTCTGTTAGCTCATTTTCTCCTAAACTGAGAGCACATTTTTTGTTCTTCATTTTCTGTGAGCATTCCGTAGAAAGTTCTATAACATCTTCATATGAGAACTTACTGGCTTATCACTCCTCGGCATTGACTGTTCCAAAATTGCCACAGTTTCCTGTTCCTTCCCTTGCTGTCCAGCTTCAAGCGAATATTTATATTGGTTTCCTGTAGAAGGCTCCAAAATATCTTCATATGGCAACTGACCAGTTGCGTCCCATTGCGCTGGTTCTCCTTAATTTGGATGTCTATTGCTCTATCTTGCTATGGCGCTTTCTGAGTTAGTTTTTCTTCACTGAATCCTTCACTTCACAGGTACTCCATAACCTCAGTTTCTATTTCTTTAACTTCTCCATTACTAAAATTCTTATTTTTTGTATTGTAAAGTTTTCCATATCTGGATTCCTTTGCCTGTATTTCTCTTCAAATATCTTTGGTTCTGCTCTTTTTGTATTGATTAGTTTTGCTTTCTCCTTTGCATAAATATTACACCAGATTAAATCTCTTTTTCTTTCCCATGTCCATATTTCTTCTTCAGATGTTTCCTGATCTTCCTATTTCTTCTTTCTTTGGGGACTATTTCCATCATGCTGTGATGTAACCTGTGTTAGACCTTCTACATCAAAGCCTTCACTTCGTAGCCATTCCATAACTTCAGCTTCTATTTTTTTAACTTCTACTTTATCAGTCTTCTTTTCTACATTCCCTCTTTGTGATATTATTTTCTTTATTGTGAAATTGTCCATATCTGAATGCATTTGCCTATATTTCTCTTCAAATACCTTTGGGGCTGCCTTTTTTTTTTCTTGATTAATTTAGCTTTCAACTTTGCATAAATATTGCACCATATCAAATCTCTCTTTCTTTCCCATGTCCAAATTTCTTTTTTATACTTTTCAAAAATCTCTAGGTTTTGTTATTTGTATTTTCGCACTTCCTCAGATGCTTCTTTCTTCAAACAGATCAAAGTTTCTTGGTCTATATAATGTTTTTCACAAATCTGTTGCATTAATGAACACAAATTTTTATTTGAGGCTTCTGACAGTTTTTCTTGTGGAAGTATTTTTCTTTTCTCTAATTTCTCTCTTAATCTTTTTGTATATCTTGTACCTGGAAATTCTGGGCTTTTTGCACAATAGTAACAATACACAATTTCTTTCTTATCTGCAATAGTCCACCCTATTGTTTATGGCTCTTCTTTGGCCTATCAGTTTTTGTGGAATGCTGCTTCCTCCTAGAATAAGGGGTCCATCCTCCCCCTGGGCCTGACCTGGCCCCGACCTGGCCCCATTGTAGGAGTGTTTCTGTATTTTGAGGATTCTACACTGTCATTTTTTTTCAGTCGTGGCACCAGTGCACCTACCAGGATTGGGCACTTTTTTATCACGGGTCTTGTGCACCCAGCTGTCTTTTTTATTTTTTAAACTACTTCTGTCCATGATATATGTTATATAAAATACAGTCTATATATCATTGTCGTCTTGGTGAGATTTTGTAAAAACAAGGTCCACCTCGTGAAGGTACTCACCAAGACTTGAGGATGAATTCAGTTTCAGCAATACTACTCTCCTTTGCTTGATGACTTATCATCTCTCCATTCAGACCCTTTGTTACTTTCAGCTGGGTATGTTTGTCAATGATCCCTGAGTGGGCAATGGTGTTGAAGGCCTTTGCTAGGTCTAAATAGGCAGCATACACAGTTTTGCCTTCATCCAAGGCTTTGGGGACTGTCTCAAAAAAGTCCACCAAGTTTAGTAGGCACAATCTCCCTTTAAAGAAACCAAACTAGGATGGGTCTAGTGTTTGCAGGTCTCCTATATCTCTGTTGATAAGGTCCATGATGATTCTCTCCATGGCCTTGCATAAGAAGCTGGTCAAACTTATGGGTCTGTAATTCTCATGGTCAGCAGAGGAGCTCCCTTTAAGGAGGGGAATGACAGTGGCAGTTTTCCAGTCTGCAGGAACATACCCAGTGCTTAGACTGCTGTTAAAGAGGGTACTCAGAGGTACAGCTGAGTCTTGCTTCAAGCAACTTAGGATGCAGCCAGGTATGTTGTCTGGTCCCATATAAGCCATGTTTTTAGCCTTGGAAAGTGCATTAAGGACCTGTTCTTTAGAGATTCTGGGGGAAGACATGTAGGAGGGATGTCTTGTGGTATACTGGGCAGAGACAGTGGGAGACATTCTCACTGAACCTATCTGCCAGCAGGTAGCAATATCACCAGGTTTAGTATATGTTGTGCCATTTACAACAAGTTCTGTGCAAATATGGGATTTTCCTTTGAGACTGCAGACATAGCCAAAGAATGCCTTATGGTTACCCTTGGCTAGGGTGGCCAATTTAGATTTGTATTCGGCTTTGGATTTTTTCAGTAGGTGTCTTATTTGCTTATTTAGGCTGAGAAGGGAGTCCTTTGAGTTTGGGGACCATCTCCGACTGTTTTCAGACAGCAGTTTCTTTCTGCTGTTATATAGACTGTTTATGTTGGATGTCCACCAAGCAGGTTTGTTCTTGTGTGAGGAGCTTACTTTTATTTTGTCAGGTACAGCTGTGTCAATGCAGCTGTGAAGGTGTTTATACAAGGCTTTGGAATAAACCTCAGCATGGGTATCCTTGCCATCAGTATGGGTAGGGGCTATGAAACAAGTGATATTGTCTCGTAAGAGATTATAGTTTGCTTTGGAGAAATGTTTTAGTCTAGTTCCAGCTGGGGAAGGGTCAGATGCTGCTTGTACATTTTATACACAGCAGTTTAACATGTAAATTTATTTTTGCAGTCCCATGAACAGTAATGCTAGCACTGTGCCTGATTGAATAGATGTTTTTAAATTCCTTGCTTTGTGCATTAGCATCTGCAATAGAAAAGTATGATACAGATCAAATATAAGGTTTCACTATGTTTCCTCAAGAGCTGTGTAGATGAATCTATAGCTGGGTAAACATAGCTGGTTGTAATTTCATCCAAAGGAAAAAAAAACAAAAACAGAATATTTCTTGCAGTGGGCAAGTCTTTCCTCCATCCTTCCTTCGGGCTTTTTTGTCTCCACACCCCTTTACTCATCTCCATTCTTCAAGAAGAAAGTTGAAAAAAACAGCAAATTACTGCCAGAACAGTAACAGAAACACTAATGCCCATGATTTCCTATGACAAATGCCATTTAATGAGTTGCAGTTCATGCAAATGTGAGTGATGAGTTGTATCTTCATCCACTTGCAACTTAACCAAAACTATGGAAGCCCAAATAAGAAGACAAATTAACATTGGACAACACTATTGTTATTAAAATATTTTCTATCATTGTGCACATTTCATTTTTGCATTCCATTCCTTTTGCACTTCTCCGGAAAAGTGTTTCCAACAAAATAATATCTGTACACTGCAGCATAAACAAACTCAACTTTTGCGCAGACTGAGGATTACATAGTTAGCCATCTTGTGGCTGAACGAGCTCACAGTGACCTTGATAACCCTTTTCAGCCATGGTGCAGGCAGAATGAACAAAGTCAAGAACTGCATGTACAGAGAATTTGAAGTAGCTAGCCAAACAGCAGATCTTTGTGTGGTAGAAGCATACCAGACAGCTCATGAGAATCTGCCATGGAGAGAGGGATCCAGGGCCAGAAACTGACAGGCAGCCCATCACAGATGTACCCGGTCAGTCAACTAAAACTAAATGAAACAACTCAAACCAAAGACATAATCCTGCAAATACATAGCTTACCCCCCAAGTATGCTGGAAACCTCAGTCATACTAGACTATAATGGAAGTGATGACCTCAAAAAGAATAGCCCCATGAGGGCTTTCCTACATATGACTGAGGTGAAATTGCTTCACAAATCAGTAGCCCACAGGGAAAAAAAAAGATGACTGGCATAACACTGAACGCTTTCTCCCACAGGAAATAATTCCTGGTGCAAGTTCTAACTGTGCACCATCAATGATTCACTTCATTAGGGAGATTTCTCTTCCCTGGTATATGTACGTTTTGGGGGAGTGGATGCCTGTTTCCCCGCAAAATACAATAAAAAAATAATTTTTCACTCTTTTAATTTCGGGCCTTTTTTTCATTCTTTTGGAACATTGACTTTCAGGAAGTTGGCATTTTATAATAGTGCCAGCCCCGAGGTCATTAATAGGGAATGGTATGGTATCTAATGCACTTTCATACAGCTGTTGCCAACTGTAGCTGTGCCCCTTATCTGACTTCCTGCTAAGTGGCTGCAGTGTTCCTCTATCCTGCCTATGACTACATGCAATAATCCTTCACTCTCTACACCTCTGCAGCTTAGCAACATTTATATGTGGTTTATAATGTGGTTCCTGTATATCCTGGACTCTGTTTATTGACTTTGAGCACATGCACATGTCCCATTTAGTAACACAGAAGAGTCTAATGTTCAGATGTTTGAGTCAGCCGCTCACAACTAATTATTTGCAGTGAGTTTCTTTGTTAATGTGTGTCTTTTTTCAGAAACCATGTTTCAACATAAGCATTTGTCAGTGAGTTCTTTTTGACTTGTAGACCCAGATCCTGGTGATAAAAGAAATATGAAAATCATAAATAAACTGCAGCCATGAACAAATACCTAATCCTAGAGTTGAGACACTAACACTAACCACTGTAGATCAGTTATGAACATGGGTTCCTGAGGCAAAGATGGTGGTTCTGGGAAATGCATTTAGGATTTAGGAGATATACGAGACACCAAATACTGAACATGAATTTGGGAGATGGAAGCAACACTGGCAATAAGCAGTGAACGTGAATTTGGGAAGTAGGGGGTGGGCCCATAAAGCCATCTCCAAACAATGCAATGACGGTGAAGTTATACATGAGATAATATCCTCTAGATGGGATTTTGCAAACCTGATGTAGAAAGGCTGATGTTCAATAAAACTATGAGGAATAATTTACCTTATCAAATACAGGCTCACAACTTTGGTAGTTGGGAACAGTATGGGAACTGAACATTCAAAATGGTCATTTTATGAGTCTATGACATGAGGTTTGAAGTGTCATTGTGCAATTGCTTCTTTAATGGTGGTTTTATATTCTCTGTGCAAAATGACATTTTCTTTCCAAACTATCTTTTTAGAATTAAATGTGCTGGGACAATGTTCTTATATGAGTTGATAACAAATAGATGGCATTTTCTAAATGTGATATAATTTGAATCTCAGTAAAGTGGTGAGGAAAAGTCTGCCAAATGAGATACAGACTTGCAGGTTTGGCAATAAGCAATATTCAAACACATTCCAGAATAATCATCTTAGGGGGTTATCATTGTGTAGTCTCTGGTGTCCCATTGCATTTTGCAAATTTTCTAAAATTATAAGGAAATTTTCACCAAATCAAACACAGTCATATTCCTGACAGAACGTAACTTTTTTTGGGCAATCTATTTGTTTTGTTTTTTTTTCTTAATAAAGTGCTTGTGTGCATGAAAGTACTAGTCTGTTTGTCTAGTTAATAAAGTGCCTTTGCTGTTGGCACCAGCATTTGTTTTTGTTTTTTCTTGGGGGGAGGAACAATACTTTCAGAAGGTTTATCTTAAGGGTTCTTTTGATGAAGTGAGCAATGCACAATTCTGTAATGCATTGTTACTCAGTTTTTCCCTGAACATATAGATGATTATGAACATAACCAAGTTGTTTTATGTTCAAAAGATGAATGACAAGAAAATCACTTCAGACCAAAGGGAAGCTCAAAGGTAAATTGTGACATCCCTTTCAAGAATATATAACTATTTGGTTATGACTGGAAAAATCCAATTAAAATTCTTCATAGTACATGAAGCTTTAATTAAACCAATGTACTACAAGTCACAGAGACAAAAAAAAAACAGGAATGATAACTGTTTTAGTTTTGAAGTCTGTAAGATTCTTGCTGCTGTCACACAATTCTTTTTGTACACAGAACTTTAACTGACCCAGTGTACTGCCAGCTACAGGAAAAACAGTGCAAGTTATAACTCTGAAAGCTGTCACATACAGTGCTGTCACATATAAAATGACTGGAAGTAAAGTTTACCTTTGATCTGTCAACAGCATCAAAATATGCTAGGCACTTCACTGTGGTAGACTTTAGTGTGTGTGTGTGTGTGTGTGTGTGTGTGTGTGTGTGTGTGTGTGTGTGTGTGTGTGTGTGTGTGTGTGTGTGTGTGTGTTTAAGGGTGAAGTGCATTACAACTTTTAAAGGTGTAATAGGTTAACAGTGTTGTTTTCTGACTGGTCTCATATCTGAGGTGCTTAAGAAAGATTGTTGCCTACCTTTCTTTCATTAGAAAGGTGCATAACAAGCTTGTAGTGCATGGACTGCTGTAAATATGCGCCAAAATCAGGAAAAAGCTAAACTTATAAGGTAGCTTCATAGTGTGAGATCTTAACAGCACTTATGGAATGTGCATGTGTACTGCTCCACAAGGCTTGTCGTGGAAACAATGGCTAGTTATAAAGAAATAACCTCAGCCATCCCACTATCTACAGGCAGTAGGAGGCAGCATCTCAGAATTCATGGGTGGGAATGCCTGATCAATTACTCAGGGACAGACAGATCAAAGAGAAGTCAAGAAAAAAAGTTAACTTTTTCCATGTTATTTCATTTCATAAAATGCTACTTGAAACTTTCCTAGTGGTTTGTTGCTAAACAATGTGCCTTTTTAAACTAACTGTTGCTGAAGCAGGATAAAATCTAGCCCTGTCCTCTGTGAGTACTTAATGGTCAGAAGATATATTTATTCACACTGCATTCACAAGCAGCCTCCTTAGCAGATCTTTCTAAGCTGTTCATGTTTATTTGGTATAAAAAACAGACATAGTGATTTTACGTAAAGTCTTTCAGGAATACAACATAAAACAATCATAAGGCCTTCTTTACATATGTCCACAATCTCAAAGGAAGCACTCAGATCTGCTCAGAACTGGTGGTCAAGGACACCACATACACAAACTCCTTAGATATAGCCAACCTGCTGGCAGACAGGATTAGCAAAAACTTCACCCCTCTGTTCCCCCATCAGTAAATCAGGACATCCCCAGCACCTGCTCCTCTCCCTTATCTCTGGGGAGCAAGTCATCACTGCCCTCTCACAGGCAAAAAAAAACAGCCTCCAGGGGACCTGATAACATCCCAGGCTGCATCCTACATGACCTCAGGCAGGAACTTGCAGCACCATTAGACACCCTACTCAACCAAAGCCTGAGTACTGGCTTCATCCCAGCCAAGTGGAGGACAGCCACTTTCATCCCTTTGCACAAAGGTGGAGCATCCACTGATCTGGGAAATTATAGCCCCATCGGTCTAACTAGCCTGATATGCAAGGCCATGGAATGGATTATCATGGACCTCATTAACAAGGACATTGGCAGCCTCCAAACACTCAATCCCACATATTTTGGTTTCATCATGCCTGTTAAGTTTGGTCAACTTCTTTGAGACAGTCACCAAAGTCAGAGGGGAAGACGGTGCACACCGCCTACCTTGACCTGGACAAAACCTTTAATACTATTCCCCACTCGGGTATAATAGATAAGCTCTCTCAACTAGGCACCAATCCATATGTTACTAGATGGGTAGCAAACTGGCTAACTGATAGAACTCATCCATAATGAGCAGTGTGCCCCAGGGATCAGTCTTGGGGCCTCTGTTGTTTGGGATATACTTTTCTGAGGTGCAGGCCAAAATCAGTCGGCTATGGCTGACCAAGTTTGCAGATGACTGAAAGCTTGGAGCTGTCATCAATTCTCCTAGTGATGTGGACTTCATCCAAGAGGGTCTCGCCCAAACAAATGGCTGGTGCCAGAAACATGGCCTCAAACTGAATGACAAAAAATGCATCATCATCCCCTTTGGGGAGAGTGATGTCCCCACAAATGTTCACATTAATAACAAGGTCCTAAGCACGCAATTAGTCTGAAGGGACTTGGGCACACAGTTTGATAGCAAACTGACCTTTGACCACCATATTTCCTCTTTTGTACAGAAAGCTTTCCATCTGGCTCACCTCATTAGAAAGGGTATCTCATCCAAGGACAAAGAGGTCATAACATCCCTGCATTCTTCCCTTATAAGACACATTATTGAGTACAACACCCCTTTTAGCATGTACCTCAGAAAACACATGCGGCAGCTGGAGAGATCACAGAGGTTCTTCACCAGGAGATTGCAGGGCCTCAAACATCTACCCTACTCAGATAGGCTAAAAGCCCTGTCTCTCTACTCAGTCTCATACAGACTCCTCAAAGGTGACCTCTATCTGGCATACAAAGCAATCTCAGACCCCACCTTGATGGGACTGCTGCATATCAGCAAGTCAAGCTCCACTCGAGTAACACACACGTGCGACCTCAGCCTGGTCTGTCACATCAATAGGACTTGGTGGGATAGACCAGGCTGAGGTCGCGTGTGTGGGTTACTCGAGTGGAGCTTGACTTGCTGCATATCAGCAAGTTAAGCTCCACTCGAGTAACCTGCACGTGTGACCTCAATCTGGTCTGTGACATCTATAGAACTTGTTGGCTGGACAGATTTGTGTCCCAGAGACCCCCTCCCTTCTGTGGAATAGGCTCCCTCTCCACATCAAGCAGAGTTCCTTATTATTAACCCTTTTTAAGCGCAACTTGGAAAACTGGACAGGGAACAAAAAATACACCCCTGGGATTCCACCTGTCTCCCTGCTGGACAGGGGCATTGGGTGCTGACTTTTCAGAACATGGGCTAAATTCTTGGCTAGGCTTGTAAGGGCCTCAGGGCCAATAGCCTAGTAACTTCCTATGATCCTATGAACCTAGGTCAGCATAAATTAATCATAATCATGAGTTAGGGTAAAAAAACTAAAATATAAGCACTGTTATTTCTCATTGTAAGGGAGCAGTCACCTCTAAATTCTTTCCAGTAGTAACATGATGTACACAGATAGAAGTGACATTTTAAGTCTAAGTAAAAGACCAGCACCAGCAGAGTTTTTAGTAGAATCTAGAAGAGAAGCCACTGTTAAAAAAGGGATAATTAGTAGAGCATATAACATATTGCATGTTAACTGTAGGAACCAATCAGAGGATGTTAGAAAGGATAAGAAAGAGAGACTGGATAAGCAAAGAAATAATGGGAGGTATATGTATGACCCCCAAATATGCAACAAAGGCTAGAAGATTTAGGATCTTTGCTTGGAAATGTTTACATAGGTATTTTTATACTCCACGCAGACTCCAAATAATTTTTCCTCAGGTAGATGGCAAATGTTGGACGTGTGATGGGGAAAAAAGAGATAACTGGGAACATATTTTTGGAGTGCAACTAGCAGACTAAAAATTCTCTGCAGACTACCTTATCAGAAATACTGGGTGAGTAAATTGGTATAACTAAGGAAATAATTTTTTGAGCTATAATAAAGAATCAGAATTGTCTAGACATAGTAAGGCCTTGCTGAGTCGAATTATGGTGGCTGCTGTGACGACCGTGCCCTGGCCCAGCAATCAAGGAGCCTCAATCCTCACCACTAACACCAGGGAGGTCATCTCTTAGAGGAGGAAAGGACAACTAAAACACACAGTAAAGTACAATTTCCCTTAAGTGCACACAGAGATCACAGTCAGTCTGGGGCCGGCTGCTCCCTTGCTCACCAGGTCCCCAATAAGACTCCCCACTGGCACAGCTATAGGATCCAGGTCTCAGCCTAACTGGGCAAGCTAGAACCTCCAGTATCCTCTCTGTCCAATCAGTGCTTTGTGTCCCTGCCCAAGTAGATGACACAACACACACACACTTTGAGATAAGTATTTATACAACTTCACAAACACTCCTGGGAAAGGCTGACACAGATTCTCCAGCTGTGCCCCTTTACCCAGACAATATGGTAGTAATTACTGCCACCACCCAGTTAATAATATCAGCTACTAAAAGGCCCTTAAAAGGGTGTCCAATTACTACTGTGAAATATTAATATCCAATGGCAATGTGACTATACAGTCTAAGGCTTATTGGAAGGGCTTAGACAGTAAACTCTATAAATATATAATGTACATACTCTAAAGCATACTTCATCTCTTCACAAAGCAGCCACAGGTAGAAGGTTTTAAAAATATTTAATAATAAATAATTAAAACACAAGACAAAACTACTACACCACAGAGATATCTAAGAGTTCACAGATCACACAGAAACTTAAAATAATACAGTAGGACAGGTCTAGTTTCAAAGAAAAATACCTAATTAATCTTTACTAGCTTTAACTATTCCTACAAAATATCACAATGCTAAAAACTTACATGTGAGCATAAGCAGAATGCTGATAAATTAGATGTCCAGATCAAAATGATTCAGGTCTCCTGTGAGAAATAGTATTTAAACATTACTAACAAACATGTCTCTAAGGCCCTCCCAAAATTACATAATTTTTGACACTTAGGTTTTCCCAGTATTCATATTGCATCATCTTAGTACCTGGTCTGAGTTCTCAGGCTACAAACTGCGTTATTTAGCAATCTAACGCCTCCTCAGAAACTTACAACAATACAAGACATTTCACATGTATATGCTAACAGAAACTAAAGCAATAAAAGCACCTTCCACATCTAAATTCTGGTCATAAACTTTAGCTTTAAAACAATGAGCATGAAATCTTCATCCAGCCGCCCTCGGGCCAAATTCTAACATGAAAGGATACAACATGCTTCACTGGGCCAGTAGAGTGCAATGTTGTCACATATTTTGCAGTTCCATATTTCACAGTGTTTTCTTACATTTAAAAACACAAGCCTGTATTTTACGTTTATTTATACAGTTGATAGAATTATATATTAAATTCTACTTGACTAGGCTAGCAGCCTTCACCCATATCTCCCCAGTCGTCACAGCTGCCAAAAAGTATTTTCTAGAAAAAGGAAATAAAAGTCTGAACCAACTGTACTAGAAGCAGTGACTATAGTAACAGAGATAAAACAACTGGATATAGGATCTTTAGAAAAGGGTAGGAGCAAATTACACAGAAAAAATGTGAACTGTTTTCACTTATAGAAATAGTATGAAATGCACGACCAAAACACCATAAAGCTCACCAGGATCTCTGTAGCTCGAGCAAGCAATGCCAGGAGCCGACTTCACCCTCAGTACAGGATAGTAACAAAAGTACAATGAGTGTACCAAAAGCAGGGATTCACCTCCAACTGGAGTTTCCAATAATCCACTCTTAGTTCTTTAAAACACAGATTTAATACGATCCCAGCAAAAAGCACAGTTAACACCTGTGATTGATCAAATTGTGTTAACTGTGCTTTTTGCTGGGATCGTATTAAATCTGTGTTTTAAAGAACTAAGAGTGGATTATTGGAAACTCCAGTTGGAGGTGAATCCCTGCTTTTGGTACACTCATTGTACTTTTGTTACTATCCTGTACTGAGAGTGAAGTCGGCTCCTGGCATTGCTTGCTCGAGCTACAGAGATCCTGGTGAGCTTTATGGTGTTTTCACTTATAGGTCCTGTTATAGACCTGTTATAGCTCCTGTTATAAATCTGTTTTCACTTATAGGTCCACTCCTCATATATCGAAATCTCATAACTATAAAGCCACCAGAAACCTAAAACATTTTGATCAACAAGAATTTATCAACATTCTGAAACTCTCAGATTGGCACCCACTAAGAACTCTCCCATTGGATGATGCCTTATACTATTTTAATAATATATTCCTAGACATACTCAACAACTTAGCCCCTCCTCATACTAAAATAGTAAAATCAAACCATGCACCCTGGCTAACAAAGTCCAATTAACAACTCCTACAAAATAGGGACAAGGCCTGGAAAGAATGGCATAAAAACAAAACTGAATGTAACCTACTTAGATGCGAACAGTTATGAAACAAAGCTGAAAAGCTAGTATGTACTGACAACAGAAACAATTCGCTGACCAACTGAGTAACCATAGAAACAACCCAAAACAATTCTGGAAAAGTTGTAACACTGGAAGGTGTGTAAAAGAGCGGAAACCACCACAAATAACGTTCAACGAACCACTCCTCGAGCCAATAACCTACAACCACGAGTTAAAAAACAACTTTATTCGGTCCACATGAAATTGTTTCCTGTACATTTGAGTAGGAGAATTTATGAGCACATGCATAACATTTTGAAAAAGGGTGATAACAGTGCCTTATACAAACACATTAAGGCTAATAATGTGGATCACTGTTTTAGATTTGGCATTCTGGAAATTGTAAGTAAGAATTTTAGGGGGGGTGACTGGGGTAACCAGTTGCTTCAGGCAGAGGTTAGATGGCAGTTAAGGTTAAACGCCACAGTTCTACCAGGTTTAAATGAACATATCAGTTTAAAACCTGAATTGAGGCACCGAGCAACACAATTTTGATTAATTGTTTTAATGTACTAATTTTTCTTACTCTGACAACTTTATTTTTAAAATTGGTTTTAGAAAATGTAGTTCATATAAAAAATTGATAAGAGAATGACTATATATTAGAAAAATTGTTTTTGTATGAAGAGTTTTAAGTTTTCAGGTTTTTGGAAAAAACACTGTTACTTTAATTATTAATTGTTTTTTCTTAATTGATGTATTAGGTATATATATAAATGGTATCAGTATCCATTATTAACTGTTCTGATGAAGTCTATCGACGAAAGCGCTTGACCTGTTTTGTGGATTATTCCTATACAGTGGATTATTGATCTGCTTTTGTGGATTAAAATTTTGCACAGTTAACAATTTCATGTGGACCGAATAAAGGTGTTTTTTAACTCGTGGTTGTAGGTTATTGGCTCAAGGAGTGGTTCGTTGAATGTTAATTCTGGAAAAGTATCACTAATCTGCTTACCCCTGGCACCAAACAAAACCTATAACCATGCCCAGAAAAAAACACCATCCCAAATAGCCACTATGCTCAACTCACATTTTATAAATAGCATACACAAATTAATAACAAACTCTTCTCCCTCTACTCTCACTCTATCAAATTCCTTTACCCCTCATCCTCTACCCACAAAAAAGTCCTCACTTAGAAAGAGCCTCTCCCCTGTTCATAGACAATTCTTCTCCCCTTCACCAAAGCAATATTATGCCATCTAGCCTCTTCTCACCATAACCAAAACCAATTACAGAAATTCACAGACTCCTCAGAAAATTAAAACCATGCTCTCTCTCCTCTGATGACCTCCTACCAGAATACTTAAAACTCACTGCTGAGGTCATAGCATACCCCGTTAGCATTCTGATCAACTGCTCAATTACAGAATCCTATGTTCTGAACCTCTGGAAAAAAAACATCATCACCCCAATTCGCAAAGGAGGTAACTCCAATGAACCCTCTAACTATCATCCAGTCTCTATCCTCTCCCCGCTATCCAAACTCCTCAAAACGTGCCTCCATAGACAATTACTTCACCATCTCACACACAACAACCTACTCATCCCCACCCAACATGGCTTTTGCCCCTCACACAGCACAAGCACTGCACTTATCTCCTTCATGGATACTGTACAGAAATCCATCAACTCGGGTAATATTACTTCGGTACTACTACTAGACCTGTCAAAGGCTTTCAATACAGTATCACACAAAAAACTTTTACAACACTTTTCTAATATCGGCTGCACTCCCCCCCCACCCCCACCCACCAATAGTTTAATAACTACCTCACTAACAGGCAATAATGCATAAAATGGCAAAATACCCTATCAGAATACCAAACCAACCAAACTGGAGTACCACAAGGGTCCATACTTGGACCTTTACTCCTTAACATATTTACCAACAACCTTCACACTGCTTCTCCTCTAAGCTCTGTTATCCAATATGCAGATGATACTACCATCATCTCCTCCTCAAATAGCCTACAATACCTCCAACAAATAACCCAAGATACCTTCACTGCAATTAAAGCCTGGTTAACTGAATCACAACTACTTCTTAATGCCAAAATGCAAAGCTTCTACTCTTTGCAGCAAACCTCTCTCATCTGACTCTCACTTTTATATTTTCTCCCAAAGCAATACAGAAATTGAAATAATTTCCCATGCTAAACTATTAGGTATTACCATTGACAATAAACTTACATTTGAACACCATATTGGTAATGCCATTAAAAAACCCACTGCAAATTATGAGCCCTGTACAGACATAAACATTTCATGGACAGCACCACCAAAAAAGCTCTCGCCAGCACTTAGTTGCTCCCCTCCCTATTATACTGTGCCCCCATTTTTACTAACCTGCACTCATCTCTACAAAATATGCTCCAGTCCTGCTACCATAAAAATCGCCAAATTTTGCCACAGGCAGTTCATACTGTTCACAGCACTGTCAAGCCTTAAATGAATTAAACTGGCTACAATTTCCACAACACTTTAACCTTGTTCAACTGTCCATAACACATAAAATTGTCTACAATCCAAACAACTGCCCTGCCCTTAAGAACATTTTAATATCCTATAGCCCCTCCAGAACCCTTCACTCTATAAATAAACAACTCTTAAATATACATGTACCAAACAAAAGAGCCAGACACTGCCTTTAATCATACACTGTCACTAAACTATGGAACTCACTTCCAACCAGCATAAACACAATTAGCTGCTTCAACAAATTTAAACTCACACTTGGGAGTGCCTTCTGTGTGGAGTCTGCATGTCCTCCCCGCGGTTGGGTAGCATTCGAAAGACATGCGTGCGTAAATGGGCATGCCTTCGTTGAAGGTTGGGCGTTGAGCTGGCACCTCGGCATTTCGTAAAAATCGACTGCCAATCATTAGCGGACCAGAGTTCCGCTGTGGTGACCAAAAGACAAACAACAACAACAACAACTAAAGAAGTACTTACTAAATACTAAAATCTGCCCCTGTATCTATCCAAATAGATAAACATCCTACTTTCCTTGAGCCTTCCTCTAGCTTACCCCAGTCTTTACCCATCAAAACCAGTGGGAAATTATTTTTGATCTATAATTTATTTTAAATAACTCTGTTTTTACTATAAATCTCACTAACCTTAACTATCATTCTAACCCCTCACCCCTTTAAAACCACCCCACTAGTAATTTTTCTTTCCCTTTATTAATTCTTTTAACCTAACAGTACCCCTCTAGTGATATTTTCCTTCCTTAATGTTCACCCTATTTCAATTTTTATAAAAAAAGTATGCGTGTGTGTGTGTGTGTGTATATATATATATATATATATATATATATATATATATATATATATATATATATGTCTATATATATATATATATATATATATATATATATATATATATATATATATATCTTGTAAATTACTGTTTTTTCTCTCTGATATTGTAACTTCCCACAATTTATTAGTCTGTTTCTCATTTTGTTATATTATACTGTATTGTATTGCAATTTCTGTAAATTCTGTAAATTCTTTTAAAATACTGTGCAATCATAATGTGTTTGTAGTGCTTTTCTCCCTGGGCCTCCACTGAAAATAAGCTCCTGTCCCAGTTGGGCTTTCCTGGTCAACAAATGTCAATAAATAAATAAAATAAAATAAATTCTGAGAGCTAACTATGCAGATTATTGTTTTTTGAGGAGGAATAAGGGTTAAAAGAAAGTGTAATTTGAATGAGCTATGCACATTGACAAAGACTGGATAGATTGTAAGTGACGTGTAATATTTGCAACTAAAAATATGTCAGTATGGTTTGTTTTCATTTATATAAATGTATGATTGTCTATGTCATAAGTAATAATTTAATAAAGATATTTATTGTTTAAAAAATGGAAATTTGTGGAACAATTTGCGACTATCCCTGCTCCGGGCCAATAATCAAGGAACCTCAATCCTCACCACTGACACCAGTGAAGGAAGGCCACTAAGAGAACAAAATGGATGCACACAGTATTTTCAGATGAAGCTCTCTGCACCAAGCACAATTTACCCCAACAGCACAAAGGGAGCACACTCCAGACCTGGGGATGGACTCTCTCTCTCCAGGCACCAAACAAGACTCCACACTAACCACTTTAGAGCTCTGCGTCCTGGTCCAAGTAGATACAAACACACTTGGAGATTTGATTTTCACACACACACACACACACACACACACACACACACACACACACACACACACACACACACACACACACACAAATCGCACACACCTGGGAAAGGCTGAGACAGATTTACCAGCTGTGCTCCCTCTGCCCAAACTACAAGGTAATTACATTGCCACCAGTCAGCTACTCGAAGGCTCTTACAGTGTTACCCAATTATATGGGTCCTCTCCTGTTTGGTATCTACTTCTCTGAAGTATAGGCTAACACAGAAGGTCTTTGGCTAACGAAGTTCGCAGATGACTGCAAACTAGGAGCCATAATTGAAACTCCTAACGATGTGGACATCCTACAAAAGGGCCTCACTGAGACAGATGCCTGGTGTCAAGGCCATGGCCTCAAGCTCAATGCCAAAAAGTGCATTGTCATCCCCTTTGGTAAAAACTCTGTACCCATGAACTACAACATAGGCGGTAGTATACTTAACACTGAAAGTGTGATAAGAGACCTTGGGACACAGGTGGACAGTAGTCTCTCCTTTGATAATCACATCACCACAGTAGTCAGGAAATCCTTCTACGTGGCACACCTCATCACAAAAGGTTTCTCATCCAGAAAAAAAGAGGTCATTGTTCCCCTCTACTCATCACTCATTAGACCCATTATGGAGTACAATGCCCCTTTTGGTATGTACCTCACAAGACATCTCCAACAACTGGAAAGGCTGCAGAAATACCTCACAAAGAGGATTACTGGCCTCAAACAGATGCCCTACACTGACCGTCTCAAAAAACTCTAGCATTACTCCATCGCATATCGCCTACTCAGAGGTGATCTCTGCCTAACATACAAAGCTATGTCAAACCCAGAGCTGTTGGACATGCTCCACTTAAAGAAATCCCAATCCCTCTGAGCTACATGCTATAGGGACCTAAACCTTGTCACCACAATAAACAGAACATGCCGGAGGGATAGATTCCTGCCCCAGAGACTTCCCATACTCTGGAAGAAACTACCTGTCTATATCAAACAAAGCTCCTCATTAGCACTCTTCAAGAAAAATCTTGATGATAAGATGGGAAATAGGAAATTCACCCCGGGGATCACCTCTGTGGCTCTGCTCGATAGTGTCACAGGAAAATTATTTTCTTGGGTGGCAAAGGCCAGGGTACCTTTTTGGCTGGGCTTGTATAGGCCCCAGGGCCGATAGCCTAGTACCTACCTATGAACCTATGAACCTATGAATACCACTGTAATACAAATGGTAGAATATGACCAAAGCAGCAAGGCTTTCAGGAGTGACCACAGTGTATTAAGCATAAAGTACTCTTAAGATGGTAAAAGTATTCTAAAAAAAGACCAGCCACAATGAAAGGTATAGAAATATTAATAAATAATAAAATAGAAAACATGACAATACTGGATAGCTAGTTACACTAAACACCAGAGTTTCAATCAAAGGAGATATAAAAAATAACACAGCTGAATAGATTCACACAGATACAGAAAAAAGAATATTTAACTAATCTCACTATATTTTCCTGACTGACTAAAGAATTACTGTCCCCTAGTTAAGTTACTTACTACAGCAAGGCAAAATGAGGTGTGTGAGGTTGTGTGAGATATCTGTGAGAGATCTTTCTTGTCAAGTTCTGAAACACAAAGTGCTGCTGCAAGAGTTCTGTCATATCTTTCACTAATATCTAAAGAATCATTTCAGTGCTGGTTATAGAATAACATCACATACTGTCACCTGGCTCTGGTACAATATACACCCAGAGCTTTGTTAAGTCCTGTTGAACATCTGAAAGCTATAAAACAATTTTAAAAACTTAGTCACCCCTAAGGACAATACAGTAAGATCTGGGTCTATATTATAACATCGAAGCTTCATCTATTCGAATACCTAAAGCTCAACATGTAAATAGCAAAAGCTAAAAATCGCAAAAGGCCACTTCCACAATTTTTTTAGCACAGAAAAATTTGCTTGGCCGTTATGGGGAATTTGCCCTTTTCTTCAATGTAGAGCAACCTCAAAGTTGATGTATTTAGTTAGGGGCATGGGGGGAACAGCCCCCTATATTGGGGGTGTGGGGGGGGGCAAAGCCCCTCACTTGATTCAGGTTTGAAAGTTTGTTTTCTTGTTTTGTAGCCAAGTGATTTCTTCCCCTGTCCGGAAGTGCCCATTCACAGTTTTGAGCTTTCACTATTTACATGTCAAGCTTTAGGTATTCGAATACCTGAAACTTCGATGTTATATTATAGACCCAATGATTCCTAGTCCTGTCTTTCCGAGACATTTTGTCTCTGGCTGCAATGAGACCAGTAAGATAAAATCTTTATAAACTAAACCAACCCATTTCATTTTCAACCTATATTTTAAAATTAGTTAGACTGAGATTAACCTTTTCCCTTCCAGAATTATCTGTTAAAACATGTACATTTAATCAGTTATAATTATGTATATGTCTTTAAGGGAAAGGGGAGTAGGACAAACCCAGAGTCATATAAACCCTTAAGTCTACTTTCATGTTGTGGGAAAAATAATGGAGAAGGTAATATTGGATAAGTTATTGTCAGAACTGGATAGGTTGGAACTTGAAACCATATATCAGCATGTGTATGTTGAAAATAGATCTATTTCCACCTGTAACATGATGTTCTATAACAATATAATAACAGCTATGAACAAAAAATTGTGCTGCGATGCAATTTGTATAAATTTAACTTCAGCATTTGAAAGGGTCATACACAAAATGCTGATCAATAAATTAGTACAGCTAGGTATTGATGTACTCTTGATAGGATAGGTAGCTGCATGGCTTACAGATAGGACACAGCAAGTATCATACAACAACTGGAGAGGTGAAATCCTTGGTTACAGTCAAGGTGTCCCACAGGGTTCTGTCCTAGGCCCTTACTTGTTTAGACTGTATCTTTCAGACCTAACCTTTTCATCTGAGGTGTTCTACAGTCTATATGCAGATGACCTGAAATTGGGTAAGCTGATTACATGTGTTACAGATAAGGCATGTCTGCAAAATATCTTGACTAAATTGACTATTTGGATACAGGAGAATACTATGCTGATAAATACATAAAAAAGTAAGCATATGAGATTTGGGAGACACTTCCACGGTGGTGCAGTGGTAGCGTTGTTGCCTCACAGCAAGAGGTTCTCCCATTCGATTCTCGGCTTGGGTTGGGAGTGCCTTCTGTGTGAAGTCTGCATGTCCTCCCCGCGGTCGAGTGGGCATTCGAAAGACATGCGTTGAATGGGCATGCCTTCGTTGAAGGTTGAGCGTCAGGCTGGCAACTCGACACCATAAAAACCAACTGCCAATCATTAGCGGACCAGAGTTCTGCTGTGGCGACCCCTAACCAGGAAAAGCCGAAAGACAAACAACATGAGATTTGGGAGACATAAATTGAAAGGTAAATATTTAATACAGCACACACTGATTGAAACTGTAGATGCATTTAAGGACCTGGGTATATGTTAGATTCAGCTATGAGTTTTTCTAATCATATCAACCAATTGGTTAATGATAGTTACAAAACTATAGGTTATATAAAAAGATTTATAAAGTCTAGGAAATCAAAAATGATGAAGTCATTGTTTATTAGTTACATTAGTCCCAAACTTGAGTATGGAATAACAATATTGAAACCTTGTAAGAAAACAAGCATGAGTAAACTGGAAAGAGTATAGCAGAAATATACCAAGGGCATCAATGGATGTGAAAATTTAAGTTATTATGAAAGACTAAAATATCTGAGCTTGTACAGTGTCTCTTACAGATATCTAATAGGAAATCATATTAAGGTATATAGAGCATTTAGAGACAACTACCTCTGGGAATGTTTGGGGTTGTCAAAAAGTACTAGAGAATCATCAGACAACCTATGTAGGAGATTCTATAGGAATGAGAAGTGTACTAATTGGTTCTCTGAGAGAGCAGCTGATGCATGGAACAGACTACCAAATTAAATTAAAGCAAGTACTAATTTAGATATCTTTAAGAACATCCTGAACACTTATTATGGGAACAAGTGTTTTAGTATATACTGGCAAGATAGAAGGGCATTAATGTCCGTGCTTGAAATACTTGTATGTATGTATGTATGTATAATAATACTATATGACATACATACATATATAGCTCTTTTCTGTCCAGCAGGACCTACTGTTGATGCATTTTTAACACAAGCAACTTTATAAATACATTTTAACACAAGCATCTGTACAAATCAGTGTGATAGTCAAATTACATAAAATTCTTTACAAAACTCCAGCTAGCTATGCTGTCATATGTTATACATGTACTGCCCTACTCTCCTTGACACAGATGACACTACCTTATATCATCACACAATTCATGCAGAAAAATGGTTTGGAGGAGGAATAAGGTTTAAGAGATGGCAGTCAATGAATAATTTATATAATGTTGCTTAGATTATATTTTATATAACCATATATGTGATGTATAATGCTTGTAAATGTAAACTTGTTAATATGGTTTGATTGCCTTTATATAAATGTAAATCTGTCTGTGTCACAATGATAATTTAATAAAGGTGTTTAAAAAGTGACATTTTAAGGGGCCAGTAATCCCATCTTACAAGTAATATTACCAACAGCAGTTCAGCGTAACCACGTATTATAGTATTTCTATACTAAAGGTATCATGTCTCATTCTACTCATTTGCCATGCTGTCACTACTTAATGGTTCCTCAGCTTTTTCACTGTTATACATTTTCATGCATAACAGCAACTTTTATTTTCCCATTAACTTCTTTCACAATGTTTTGCTCTTATCTCATACAACTCTGCTTGACTGTTTACATGTCTTTATTGTACATCACTAAAAAGCCCTTTTTCATCATTCAAAATGTTTAAACTTTATTTCTACAGAATTTTTTTTGCTGAATGCATTCAGTATCATGATTTCTTTCTGCATTTGGGCAATTAGTACAAATAAAAATCAAACATTTTTGTCTTTCCCTTGCTAAAGAATCAAGATGCAGTACTACGAATACATGTGTGGTAAAACTAAAATCATTCAGTGAGATAAATAAATATTTTATATGATCACTGCAGAGGTGGCAAAACACACTGCTACTTCATACTATATGTGGCTGTTAGAGTTGCAGCAGCCATTACAAATGTGATTAAAACATTGGCCAGCATTGCACTGCATTGCTATTGCCATTCCAAAAACGTAGAAACTAAACAATCTGTAGGCAGAAAACAGGGTTCATTTTAGCAGGCACCATATGTAACAAACTGCCACAGCATCTCACATCACAGACACACATATACACACAAATACACATGCATGAGCACACACACACATGCGCGCATGCACACACATGCATGTCCAGACACAGATACATATGACCATACAAACACACACACATAGACTTTTCCCAAATGTACTACCTTGGCTTTACCAAAGAAATGATGAGTGGAGCCACTTTTAATTGAAGCCACATAGTGTTGCAGCATTAGAGAATTATGTTGCATGTTATGCTAATTTCTATTCTTGCATATAAACATCAATATACTAGATACTACAAACGTAATTCCAAGTTTAAATGTTTTCAGTGGTTATGAAAACTCAATATTCATCTCTAGTGAAATATCAACTGCATGTTGAGTAGATATTTTTAGAGCTGATTAAATTTATTATATGGGTTATGAGATGACTATGCGACAGACAATACTGACACGCAGTTCCAAGTTGTTATGGTGAAATAATACAAGCGTCACCAAACAAACAAATGGCACTGAAATAACAGATGCTACATTTCTGAGTCTAGGGAAGAAGTACTTAAAGGTACATTTTGATATACTAGTTTGAAAGAATAATTCTGGCTGATGAACAGTAATAATGTTGATTCAAGTGGTAAGGATGCTCAAGGGCAAAGATGCAGCTCGTTGCACATCAACATTATCATAATCATCAGTATCTGACATTGGGTAATTAACCTGTTACATCAGTATCTGACATTGGGTAATTAACCCATTAAATCAGTATCTGACATTGGGTAATTAATCCATTACATCAATATCTGACATTGAGTAATTAGCCCATTACATTAGTATCTGACATCAGGTAATTAACCTGTTACATCAGTATCTGACATTGGGTAATTAACTCATTACATCAATATCTGACATTAGGTAATTAACCCATTATGTTACCATCCCTTCAACTGATTTGAGATATTTCGTATGAGCTTCTTTGGCCAAGTAATCTTTGAACACCTAGAAAGAAACTTAAAATCCAGTAGGTACTGATACTTTAATCCTGGACCCTTGTGACTTCTAATTAAGCCAATATATTTGCTTCTAGGATTGCTACAAAGAAGAATAGTTCTGGCTGATGTACAGTAATAATGTTGATTCAAGTGGTAAGGATGCTCAAGGGCAAAGATGCAGTTCGTTGCATGTCAACATCATCATAATCATCAGTATCTGACATTGGGTAATTGGGTAATTAACCCATTGCATCAGTATCTGACATTGGGTAATTAACCCATTACATCAGTGTCTGACATTGGGTAATTAACCGTTTGCATCAGTATCTGACATTGGGTTATTAACCCGCTACATCAGTATCTGACATTGAGTAATTAACCTGCTACATCGGTATCTGACATTGGGTAATTAACCCATTACATTAGTATCTGACATTGGATATTTAACACATTACATCAGTATCTGACATTCCGTTACATCAATACCTGACATTGGGTAATTAACCCATTACATCAATATCAACATTGGGTAGTTAACCCATTGCATCAGTATCTGACATTGGGTAATTAACCTGCTACATCAGTTTCTGACATTGGGTAATTAACCTGTTACATCAATATCTGTTATTGGGTAATTAACCCATTACATCAGTATCTGACATTGGGTAATTAACCCACTACATCAGTATCTGACATTGGGTAATTAATCCGCTGCACCAGTATCTGACATTGGGTAATTAACCTGCTACATCAGTTTCTGACATTGGGTAATTAACCTGTTACATCAATATCTGTTATTGGGTAATTAATCCATTACATCAGTATCTGACATTGGGTAATTAACCCATTGCATCAGTACCTGACATTGGGTAATTAACCTGCTACATCAGTTTCTGACATTGGGTAATTAACCTGTTACATCAATATCTGTTATTGGGTAATTAACCCATTACATCAGTATCTGACATTGGGTAATTAACCCACTACATCAGTATCTGACATTGGGTAATTAAACCACTGCACCAGTATCTGACATTGGGTAATTAACCTGCTATATCAGTTTCTGACATTGGGTAATTAACCTGTTACATCAGTATCTGACATTGGGTAATTAACCCATTACATCAGTATCTGACATTGGGTAATTAACCCATTATGTTACCATCCCTTCAACTGATTTGAAATATTTCGTATGAACTTCTTTAGCCAAGTAATCTTTGAACACCCAGAAAGAAACTTAAAATCTAGTAGGTACTGATACTTTATTCCAGGACTATTGTGCCCACTAATTAAGCCAGTATATTTGCTTCTAGGATTGCTACATAGATTATTTTGCAGTCTTGCATTAGAGCACTGCAAACCATGAAATCCAATAAATATTTTAAGCCTCAAGTATTCTAAAACTAATTCATATAGAGTAGCTTTGTATACAATTTTTTAAACAAATAATAACATATCCAGATGTTTCCATTTAGACTCATAACTGAAATATTTTATGTCCACAAATATCTTCCAAATTAGTCCCTGCACACTCTTTAAATGTTTAATACCTTTTCTGTATTATCATTATGGAGAAGCTATGGTTTCATTTTGTTCTGAATCAGTATGTTATACATTTTAAGTACCTCAGGGATTTTGGATACTATAAATCTAAATATCAGTTATGGGGGTGTTATGATTTACTGCAGAAGTTATCAGTTTGTTGGGAAAATGATATTTTGTTGTACATTTGAACATCTATATCTTTAAAAGTAGTACTTTGAAAAATATGTAATTTCTTCATAAAACAGGTTAGTATTGGCATATAGACAGAAATTCATTAATGTCATCTGTTTATTCATGATGAGCAGAATGAACAGGATGAGGTCAGCACAGATTATAACTTAATCTGAAGTACAGTGATCTTCTAGATGGTTATAATAAGTGAGGGGTTAAAGGGCCACAGTCACCTGCATTGACCCCTCCACAGGTAAGAACTTGGGTAGTATTCATTGTAAATACACATAAAGCCAGTGTCCATCTGCATGGGCTGTGACGAAGAGTGGCTTAGGCAGGATACATGTAAAGCAGCTGTGCATAAATGCAGCTGTTAGAACCAGTTTAAGAAAAATGTATGCCAATCAGGGAATAATGAGATGTCAGTGAGAGAGGTGTGAAAACGTTGAGACTATCTGATGCAAATGCGGCCCTCTTTCCAACTTTATGTGATTCATAGATGCTTTGTGATGAAAAAGTACACCGGTTGTAGATGTCTTATTAAAAGTGGATCCATGTTTTTCTATCCACTTTGCAATCTGCAATGATCCCTTCTTTCACTACCTGCCTAGCTGTTTCCTGCAGTGAGTTGTTTGTTTCACTTGCACCACAATCCACTACATACAGAAGCATTCACTAACCTAAAAGAATAATATATATTGGCAATTTTTAAACTATTTTTCAAATTATTTCAAAGTGTGAGATTTGTGGCACTTGTTTAATTTTTCATTGGAATCATCTTTGCTGAACAGTAATTATTAGACAGGTTTTGAGTAAACAGGGATATAATATGGTCTTTGATAAGTTTGTATGGCCCACAAATGAGAACTGGGGGCCTTTCTATACTTGATGATACCAAGGTATGTGTGGCCTTCACTATACTTCCTATGGGGACGTTCTATTGACAAACTGGGGACACACTGGGTACTTCACAGGCTTCTGCCTCAAAGATACTTCAGAAATTCCTTGACATACCATTGGGCACATGTAGCTAAGCGTATCTATTTCCCAGTGTCCACACAAGACTGAACCAGAATCATGAGTGCCCTCTACAGTGTGACCATCTATGTGTATACTGCAGTGGTGGTGCTGCGGTAGCGTTGTCGCCTCATAGCAAGACGTTGTTCCATTCGATTCTCAGCTAGATCGTCTTCTGTGTGGATGCATACGTGAATGGGGCATGCCTTCATTGAAGGTTGTGCGTCAGGGCTGGTAACTCGGTATGTAAAAATCCACTACCAATCATTAGCGGACCGGAGTTTTGCTGTGGCGACCCCTAACCGGGAAAAGCCGAAAGACACAAACAAACAAATATATATATATATATATATATATATATATATATATATATATATATATATATATATATAGTTCACTATTAATTATTCATAGGTTGCAGAATTATATAACTGTACCACTGAGACTAATTTCAGGTTATAGGTGTTGTAAAAGTTTGGAAGGCCTTATCGCATGCATCTTTGAATTACTTGCTGTTGCAGTTCAATATGACTCTTTTATTCTATTAATGCTATTAAATTTGCTGAATTATCAGTATCATAACTCAGATAATTTGGTAACTTTTTTAGTTAGAATTGTACTTTTAAAATGTATTACTTATAAGATGCACTACCAAGAATGATTTTCACTGATTGATGTCAACTGATATTGCTAATGTATTGGAGGTTTTCAGAAATGTCCTCAGATTCTGCAAATGCTACATACACAGGCACCATAGCCATTAAAGGGGGAGGGGAAGTTCAGAAACTTATTCAACTGCATCATCGTAAATTGTCACCTCCACCCTCACAAAACATTTGCCATAATCTCTATATACATTCCCCCTGGCGATAATATTCCCATCCTAGAGAACTTCCTGTCCTGGATTACTCACTATATCCATTATGAAACTATCATACTTGGAGACACTAATATAGAATGGACTAAACTGTCCCCCTCATCCCCTAACCATAATCTTAGCCTTCATGGTTTTCACCAACACATCTCCACCTCTACTAGAAATAACAAAAACTCCTCATCTGGACCCATCCTTGACTAGATCCTTACTTCAGTTCCTCACCTCTGTCATAATTCTGGTATACTTCCCACCTCATTGAGTGACCACTCTCCAAACGTCATACACAGATTCACCCAACACTCACCTAAATACCCTACTTACAGGATATGCCGAAACCTTACCCACTTTGACCCAGACACTTTTAACTCCAAACTATCTGTTGTTAATTGGTCCTTCCTCTATCACCTCCCGCTCAATGAGACAGTAAATTCCTTCAATAAGATTTTCCTTGACACACTTGATTCTGTTGCTCCATCCAGAAACATCAGAGTTAAATCCAACTACGCCCCCCGGCTAACAAACAAACCCACTCAATCATGCAAAGAAAGATTCTTCCTGGAAAGCCTGGGTTAGAAACAAGTCCCCTCTCTTACTGCAGACATAGAGACAGCTCAGAAACCTGGCTAAAAAACATGTCAACAAAGACAAGAGAGCTTTTTTTCCTCTAACCAAAGTAACCCACACAAAAATTCTGGGCCATCGTCAACAACTTACTCCACCCAGGTAATCTCACTACTCTGAACATGTTTCCTAACAACACTGCTTCTAAAATTGCCTCCCTCCTTAACAACTATTTCATAGAAACTATTCAAAACCTCACACTTAATACACAAAACAGTATGTCTCACTCAACACCTCCACTACCCCATAACAAAAGTCTCCCCAATGCTTTTTCTTTCCAACCAGTCCCAATTACTACAATTAATTTCCCCTTAACAAACTTAAACCCTGCTCTCCCTCAGCAGACCAACTACCCCACATTTCCTAAACATAGCTGTACAATCCATTGCCTACCCTGTCTCTATTCGTATTAACCATTCCATCTCAGAAGCCCTGGTCCCCTGACATTTGGAAATCCTTCTATACTATCCCTCTTCACAAAGGCAGCAACTCTACAGATCCCTCTAACTTTAGACCAATTGCTATCCTGTCCCCCTATCCAAAATCTTAGAAAAGTGCATCCATGTTCAGCTACTCAAACACCTTCTCGATAATGGTTTCCTCACTCCTACCCAACATGTCTTTAGGCCCCACCATAGCACTTCTACTGCATTACTGTCAATTACCAAAATAATACCTGCAGCCCGTGACAATAACCTCCTCATCTCCAGTCTTTTCCTCAGTCTTTCAAAGGCCTTTGATACTGTCTCTCATTCTAAACTTCTAACTAAACTCTCAGACCTACATTTCTCTACCTCCTCCATCAACTGGTTCTCTACCCATCTCTCTTCAGGCAATAATCTGTCTGCTGGCAAACTGTCTCCTCTCCATTCCTCCCTGTTAATACCAGAGTTCCCCAAGAATCAATTCTGGTCCTCCTCCTGTCTGATATAGTCACTAATAAACTTCACTCTGCTACTAACCTCTCTACACTTCTAAAGTACGCTGATGACTCCAACCTCATTACCTCTGCCCTGATCTACTAGCTGTCACTCAACAAATCTTTTCCTCTGTTGAAACCTGGCTCTCTGATAACCAACTCATATTAAATCCAAAAAAAAAACTACTCCTCTTCCTCCCTATAACACTTACCCAGCACAAAGCCTCTTTCTCTATATCCTCTCTCAACAACACCATTATTAAACCTGAATCCCATACTAAACAACTTAGAGTTACCATTGATGACGAATTAAAATTTGATACTCATATTCAACAAAGTATAAAAAATGACCCACCATTAACTTGGACTTCTCTTTCGTAATCAAAAATTTCTGTCACCCTCCTCCAAACCCTCCCTTGCTCAGGCCCTACTCCTACCATGCCTTCTTTACACTGCCCATTGTCCTTCCTCATGTTCAAACATCTCTTATCACTAAACTAGAGCAAACATAAGACAAAATTGCCAGATTTGCCACCAACCTTCCCTACAAATCTCACCACTGTCTTGCCCAATGGCCAGAATTCTCCAAACAGTTACTTATACCCCAGCTACATATTGCACACTCTATCCTATATGAACTCTCATCCTGTCCCTCCATCTCCAATGTAGTCTCCTTCTATAACTCCCCTCATCACCTCCGTACTGCCAGTAAACACCTCCTTCAGTTATACAAACCCAACATAAACATTGGTAAGACCCTTTACAAACACTCTGTAGCCCATGTTTGGAACTTCCTCCATCTCAAAGTAAGAAGCAGTCAGCAGAAATACCTGTTTAAGAAAGAACTTAACCTTTTTCTCCTGAAGACTTGGTCATGCCCTTGTCAACCCCCACTTGAACTAGTCTGCTCTCTTCTCATTGTATCTGCTTTTCCCTACCAACTTTTTTTCCTCCTTGCACTTGCTCTAGCAAACTGTATTCATACTGTACTCGTTAGTGTAATATTCTCTAAACTTTTTAATTGTTATTTGGTCTATGCTATATACTGTTTTTCTCAAATTTTGGAAATTGTACTTGTTAACTGTTTTACCTATGCATTGTACTGCTGTGCACAAATGTTTGACTTCTACTATATTTTGTGACCCTTCTTTAATATTTAGTAAATATCATAATTATTTGTATTATTTCTGGAACTTTTCTCCTCGGGTCTCCATTGAAAATGGGTCCCTGGCTCAGTTGGACTAACCCAGTTAACAAATTTTATTTTACATTTGTTGACCGGGCTAGTCTAACTGGATATATGTCCATTTTCAGTAGAGGCCCAGGGAGAAAAGCTCCAAGTATTAATACATAGTTAAAAAATCAGTCTACATAAAAGTTATAACAGTAAAACACTAAACAGGAAAAAACAAAATAAAAAACAAAATTTTTTTTTTTTTTTTGTTTTGGGATGGGCAAAGAACAATATTTTATAAAGTAGCTAATATGAAAGAAGGATAAAGCAAGAAAGGAGGTGAAGGAAAGGTATCAGAGAATAGGGTGAGTTGAGGAATAGGTTATTTTCCTAGGTCTAAAAAATAGTTACTTTTATGAAAGAGAGGCAAAATATACACCTAAGAAGAGAGGAAAGAAAAAAAAACTTTTGGTACTTATTCAACAGGTAAGTTTCCTGTCTTAATGTGTAGTTGTGGAGCTTAGGAAACATCAACTGGGTTATTGGGTAAAGAAGTGGGAGAGGGAAAGTTATATAGGAGACAGAAGAGCAAGGCTAGTCTGGGTTAATGCAGGGGCATCGCCATTTTTTGTTAAGGTACAATTTGAGATTCTTCTTGAAAATAGGAAGAGAAGTCAGGGATGAGATATCAGCGGGTAATTTGCTCCAGTGTTTCCCAACTGAGTTGGAGAATAAGACATCTCCTGCAGAGTTATTAGGTGTAGTCCTACTGATCAGGAGTTTATTGGAGGAGCGTAGATGTTTAAGGTTATAATAAGGGGTAATAAGGCTGGTGAGTATTGGAGTTTTGGTGGGTTGGTACAGGGTTTTGTGAGCTATTATTAGTTGTAGTTTGATCTGATTGGGAAGTTCTAGCCAACCAAGTTGTCTTAGATTAATACAGTGGTGGGTCCTAAAAGGAGATCCGGTAGCAAATCTAGCAATGTTGTTGTAGGATATAAGTAGTTTATTAAGGTTTTTTTTTGACAGGTTGGTGTAAATAGGACATGCATAGAGTAAAGTAGATATTAGATGGGTTTTGGCTATGGTAATTCTAGTAGCTGGGGTAAGAAATGGTTTGATTCTATATAGGGTTCCTATCTTTTTGTTCACAGTTTTTATAGTACAGTTAATGTGATTTTCAAAATTGAGTTTAAATGTCAATAAATAAATAAATATTCAATACCTTTGCATTAGTGCAAACTGTAATGCTTTAGACCCTAATTAATGACATAAAAATAATAACAAAGACACCATTGCTATATAGTAACAATGCTAAAGACACATATTAAAAAAGCTGAATATTAATGACAATGATTCCTTGCAGCTTACACTGGACACTTGGAGATTATTTTCAGCCATAGCAACCCCTGTGAGACTCTACCTTTCTTGAAACTGACTGCTGAGATTGCCATGGTAGCAAATGTTCACCAATAGATGAATCAATTCATCAATCCTCTTCCTCCATGCAAAGGAATTTGGTGCATATGAATATATCAACTCATGAATGTTCAGTACTACCAGTAACAACTTTTAGGTTGCACAGCATTCCCTCATTGCATCAAAGGCATACATAACATTATTTTTTTTGCATTATGGCTACCTACCCAACTTTACAGCCATATAGCTAACATGACTATTTTCTTATGGCTCAGTGTGTGTGTGTACACACTAGTAACATGCTACATTTTCAAACAACATGATAAAAAGAAAGATGGATGGGGGCTGGGTACCTCTTGACATACATTAAGCTATATTAGCAAACTTCGAAGAAATATTACTGTTCTTTAAGGTAGACTGCATAAACATCCAGCATTGGTAACACACTCCCTTTTTCTCCTACTTTTCTCATTAACCCACAGCTGTTGAGGAAGCTGAACATAATAGGCCACAGTTTCAGTGGAGAGTGTACCATCTGGTCTCATGATTCATAAGTATGGGATCACTCAACAAAAGGAATAATAGATACACATATAAAATAAAAATACTTAAAATGTGATCTGTGTTTATTTGTTTACTTAATTTTTTTTTTTTGGGGGGGGGGCTTTTCTCCTCGGGTCTCTGCTGAAAAAGGGCTTCTAAGAACCCAAACAGGCTAACCCGGTTAGCAAATGTAAAAATAAATAAAAAATAAATAAATAAAAATGACAATGTATAATTACATAACAGGTTACACCTTGTTAGGCTGCCATACTTCAGCATCACTAACTGGTCAGTAAATATGCACATTGAGATATATATGATTTTATTATAGCAATCAGTCAGGAAGATGGAAACAGAGTATCTTAGTAATAACATTTTAGAAGTAAAACCATGCCTGACCCTGAAGCATGACTTGTTAGTATTTACTGTTACACTACTTAATTGTACATATTATCTGTCTCTCTTTCTCTCTCTCTCTCTCGCTCTCTTGTTTTATTTTTTCTCTTTCTTTGCTTTTTATGTTCTGTTTTTTGGAGGTCTAGAAATGCCCATTGCAGCTCAACAGCAAGCCTCCCAGGTGTAGAAATATTCTCCACCTCACCCTACCTGCCCAAGGACCACTTCAGAGGGTGAGGATGGTAGATCTGCCCCTTTCAGTACACTGGCACATGGCAGCCTGGAAAGGTAGCATCCCAGGCTTCAGAGCTTGGTTTTAGCTGCAGTCTACACAGAAGTGAAGAGACACCGGGGCTGATATGAGTCTGTCCTCCAGCTGGTACAAGACTTGCTATCCTGGTGGGTTCTGACCATCAAGCCACCACTTCTGCAGATCTACTTACCAGTTCGGATAATGTTTATCACCGCGTTCAGCAGCAACAACAGTCATAAAGACACTGTGAATGATTTTCCAGCCACCATGAAGTATTTATTTAATGTGAACTTCTAGAAGGAATGTGTTCCATATTACACAGAAATTCTCTGCAATCAGACATTAGTATTTTCAGTGGTACACCCCATATACCACAGCTTTTATTCCCACAGCCTTTCTATCAATGTCTGGTAATGAGGGTGAGTGTCAGAAACTATGTGGTCATCACTCATGGATGGTTCCGGTAATCTGCCTTGCCCCTTCCCTTGCTGCATCTGACAAGCTCCCTGGCATTACAGACCCTGCAGTTCTAAACCACATACTACATTCTTCCAACCTGATATTCCAACTGCAGTGGTTATGCATATTTTTTAGCAGGCCTAAGAGCTAACCTGTCGGTCTGTCCTACTATTCTTATCACCCATCTTCCACCAAGTAATGTTCAAGCAGTAGGCCTATCAGTCTCTGTAACCCTTGGGATAGCAACTAGTCAATCTAACATCAATCATTCCTTCCCATTCCACACTCTCCTGACACTGGACAGCTCATCTGGTGTCCAGGCTCATTAGCTGAACCTGGCCACTGGAACTACAGACAGGGTTGCAATCTCCTATGGCATGCAGTTGATTTAAATAAAAACTGAATGCCAGTAAAGTAATCTCTGTGCATAGAAACTGCATCTGAGGACACTGCTCCTCCCAGAAGGGAAGTTTGTTTTTCTTTCTTTGCACATTATCAACTACTAATATCAGCCAATTGCAGCTGTGACTCTAAATTATGATAATCAGTGCTGTTTGCATTGACACTGCAAGCGGTTTTAATAGCTACTTGTTTTCCATTAAGCATCTCATCACTAAATAAAAGTAAATTAAACAAATAAAACAGAATATTAAAACACTAATCTATGGGGCAGGCAGCTCCAAATAAGGGTGCCTTACCTCCATAACATGAAACAGTTTTCATTCCCAACAGTCTGTCCGCTTCTTACGAAGCATCTTCCCAAAATGGCAGCTGTTTCTGATATAAATGTCAGTCAGTCTGTCAGTCAGTCAGTCTTAGTATTCCTTTATGCTTACACTGCAGGTAATCCTAATAACCACTTACTTAATAACAAGCAGTCCTGAAGCCAAATAACAATAATTAATAATAATGGGTCATTGTTATTCAAAAACAATTACGCTGATTGGACAGCCCAACCAGTTTGCTCATTGTAAATCAAACATATACAAAAAGCAAAAAGTCTGGCTGCTGAAGTACCAGTGAGCTGTCAGAGTTTTCTGTTGGCATATACTTACAGGAGGGCAAAATATGAGAAAAAAACAGGTACATTCTGCAAAACTAAATAATCAGAAACATACCAGATTTTCCTTATATGTAGGCACTCTCTCATAAAATCTCAGCCAAAAGAAAAAAATGGACATTCTCTTTTCTCCAGTTTTTCTACTGAACAACACTGATATACTGTGCATGCATGGGAATGCAAGTCCCATATGCATGCACAATACATCAACAAACAAGGAAGAACATGAAATAACATGGAGGAACACTACAGCACTGTTATAAAAAGACATTAAAGAAAGGTAAGCAATTTTTTTTAAATAATATTGTATAATAGCAATAATCCATTCCTGGGTGTGGGTGTTTCAAGATTTGCTCACGGTTGGCTTTGTTTGATTATTCAGGCTTCTCCCTCATGATCAAACCACCTCAGTCATGGGTAAATCCTGATATACCCACACCCAGTCATGGATTATTCCTTAAATAAAACAAATGTAAGACGGTAGTAAAATATTATTTCTTTCTAATAAGTAATTCCCGGTATAGACACCTTTCTTTCATATCACGTAATAGTTTTCTTTTTCAGTGCCTCGTTCTTTCTTAGTGTGTGTGTGTTTTGGGGAGAAAGACTACAGTTTACAGTAGCTTAGGTTATGTTGATTTTGTGTGTGTGTGTGTGTGTGTGTGTGTGTGTGTGTGTGTGTGTGTGTGTGTGTGTGTGCATGCATGTGTGTGTGTGTGTGTGTGTGTGTGTGTGTGTGTGTGTGTGTGTGTGCATGTGTGTGCGTGTGTGTGTGTGTGTGCGTGTGTGTGTACGTGTGTGTGTTTTAACAAAACTCTTAGTTATGCAGCAGTAAGATTATTTTTTGTTGCTTGGGAAGACACCCAGATACTATGTTACAAATTATTCATTTTATTAGATTTTATGATCTTAGTTCACTCCTTAGTGATTCATACTCTAAGAACTGTTTTATAGAGGTAGTGCAACTAGGCTACAAAAATAGTATTAGAGACAGGAAACATATTTTGTTAATGTTGTTATGTCAAGGTGGAAAGTAACTGTACAGTTACTTAAACTAAGTATTAGCTGCTGTAACAGACTACTTTCTAAAAGTATTTTACCATTGATTGGACGGGATAAACCTTCACTTTATAATGTGTTTTGTGTATATGTTTTATTTCTGCAAAATGTAAATATAATGCTAGTAGTAAGCATGCAACTTCTGAAGAAGTAAATGTAATGCACTGCTATATATGATATCTTAATGCTATAGCACAAACTGTAGATGTAGGAAAATACATTTTTCTAGTGTATTTGATACTTTGTATTTGAGATGGAAAAATATTTGCCTGTGAGGTCATGCATTTTAGTTATTGCAGTGCACACTGTTTTCTAAAAGCTAGGTGAAGTGCATAAATAAATTAGGCCATAAATTAGACAATTTATATTCTTACCTAATTTCCCGAAAACAGTGTGTCAGTGTTTGTGCATCTAACATCATGCTACATCTCACCACAAGTTGCTGAATAAATTTAAACAATAAATCCTGTTAATGAAGATATTACCTTGCATAATGAACTGGGGTTAGCAATTGTATACCTCAGGAAAAAAACACCAAGGGCACATAACACGCAAGTGTAGGCAATTATCTAGCTATGCTCACTAGGCAAGAGCTTATTGCAAGTATAAATCAATGCAATGAAGATATTAAAGGTTTAATTATAAAAAAAAATTATTATTTTAACTTCAAATGAATGCACATTTTTATTTAACAATGAAATAGTTTCTTTCTAATTATGGCTATTAGGGACAAAATAAATGAGTAAATTTATTCTCTTATTGTTTCTTATAAAAAAGCATGGCAGTGCTGGCACAATACACTGCCAGCAAGAAATGCTTATCATCATTGTCCTAAACTGGCATCAGGTCAGTGACTGCTCAGCATGTGAAACTGCATACAGGCTTGAGCCATCCAGAAGCAATTTGCAAACAGCTCATTACAGTAGGACTCAGTGCAGAAACAGTCATCGGGGAAACTGCATGTTTACAATATGTTACCACTGACTATCAGGAGCCTAATCACTTATTTTAAACCTCTCTTACTAATTATCTTGTATTAAACAATTTATCAGATACTAAAGCTTATTCCATTGTTTAACAGCAACTCTAAATATTGAACATGCATAATTTATACCTACACACTGCATAATAACATATCTATTCCTTGTATGATTTATGCATTAAAAAATCTATGTCATATATAACCAAGAAGACTTTCGGTTTTGGTGCCACATTATGTATGGTATGGAAAGATCAATTAGGCAGGCACATAGGGTTCTGCTTTTACTGTGAACAGATGTGAGAGCTGTAGGTTTGAATCTAGTATTCTCCAGTTTGTCTGCAGTTATTCTTATGTGTGCAGAGTACTGAGATTGAAACAATATGCAAAATGTGAGGTTGATGGGGTTCAGGGTTGGTATAATGGTTACAGTGTTTACCTCAAAGACACAAGGTACAGGGCTTGACTCTTACATTTAAGGGAAATAGGTTAGGCTTAAAATGGCCCTCAAGGGCAGATAGCCTAGTACTTACCTACGAATCCATGTATGATACACACATGACTATTAAAAGCAGCAAAAGGAAGACTAGTGGTACCACATGCTTTCCAAATACCTGCTTATCAAATCAAAAATATATCACATTTGCAAATTATCTGCAATGCTACTGGCAAACTATCAACACATGTTTTGTATATGCAAGCAACTTATCTTGGGGGCAGTTCTGTATGTTTAAGACTCTATCTTTTTTTTACTTTTGTGGGCGGCGCAATGTTGCAGTGGTTAGCGTCACCTCACAGCAAGAGGTTCTCTGGTGCGATTCTCAGCTGGGGTGCCTTCTGTGCACAGTCTGCATGTCCTCCCTGCTTTCACTAGGGTTTTCTCTGGGTTTCCTCGGGGTGCTCTGGTATCCTCCACATTCCAAAGATGTGCTTTCTGGAGCCTTTCTCCCAGGGCTTCTGCTGAAAATGAGTTCTGTCCCAGTCAGACTTTCAAATGTTTAATAAATAAAACGTTTGGGTTTAGGCATTATGAACTCTGTATGCTTTTAATTCATCATCCAATATGAGTCAGCATTACGAACTCTGTAATCATTCAGTATGAGTCAGCATTACGAACTCTGTAATCATCTGAGTCAGCATTACGAACTCTGTAATCATCCAGTATGAGTCAGCATTACAAACTCTGTAATCATCCAGTATGAGTCAGCATTACAAACTCTGTATGCTATGTATTCTTCATCTAGTATGAGTCAGCATCATGAACTCTGTAATCATTCAATATGAGTCTGCATTACGAACTCTGTAATCATCTAGTATGAGTCAGCATTACGAACTCTGCAATCATCCAGTATAAGTCAGCATTACGAACTCTGCAATCATCCAGTATGAGTCAGCATTACGAACTCTGTATGCTATGTATTTTTCATCCAGTATGAGTCAGCATTACGAACTCTGTAATCATTCAGTATGAGTCAGCATTATGAACTCTGTAATCATCTAATATGAGTCAGCATTACAAACTCTGTAATCATCCAGTATGAGTCAGCATTACAAACTCTGTATGCTATGTATTCTTCATCTAGTATGAGTCAGCATTACGAACTCTGTAATCATTCAGTATGACTCAGCATTATGAATTCTCATCATCTAGTATGTCAGCATTATGAACTCTGCAATCATCCAGTATGAGTCAGCATTACGAACTCTGTAATCGTCCAGTATGAGTCAGCATTACAAACTCTGCATACTATGTATTCTTCATCTAGTACGAATCTAGTATTATGAACTCTGTAATCATCCAGCATGAGTCAGCATTGCGAACTCTGTAATCATCCAGTATGAGTCAGCATTACGAAAATCATCCAGTATAAGTCAGAATTATGAACTCTGTAATCATCCAGTATGAGTCAGCATTACGAAAATCATCCTGTATGAGTCAGTATTACGAACTCTGTAGGCTATGTATTCATCATCCAGTATGTGTCGGCATTACGAACTCTGTATGCTACGTATCCTTCATCCAGTATAAGTCAGCATTACGAACTCTGTAATCATCCAGTATGAGTCAGCATTACAAACTCTGTATGCTATGTATTCTTCATCTAGTATGAGTCAGCATTACAAACTCTGTAATCATTCAGTATGACTCAGCATTATGAATTCTAATCATCTAGTATGTCAGCATTACAAACTCTGCAATCATCCAGTATGAGTCAGCATTACGAACTATGTAATCATCCAGTATGAGTCAGCATTACAAACTCTGTATACTATGTATTCTTCATCTAGTACGAATCTAGTATTACAAACTCTATAATCATCCAGTATGAGTCAGCATTACGAACTCTGTAATCATCCAGTATGAGTCAGCATTACGAAAATCATCCAGTATGAGTCAGCATTATGAACTCTGTAATCATCCAGTATGAGTCAGCATTACGAAAATCATCCAGTATGAGTCAGTATTACAAACTCTGTAGGCTATGTATTCATCATCCAGTATGACTCAGCATTACAAACTCTGTATGCTACATATTCTTCATCCAGTATAAGTCAGCATTACGAACTCTGTAATCATCCAGTATGAGTCAGCATTACGAACTCTGTATGCTATATATTCTTCATCCAGTATGAGTCAGCATTATGAACTCTGTATGCTGATTATTCATCATCCAGTATGAGTCAGCATTACGAACTCTGTAATCATTCAGTATGAGTCAGCATTACGAACTCTGTAATCATCTAGTATGAGTCAGCATTATGAACTCTGTAATCATCCAGTATGAGTCAGCATTACAAACTCTGCAATCATCCAGTATGAGTCAACATTACAAACTCTGTAGTCATCCAGCATGAGTCAGCATTACGAACTCTGTAATCATCCAGTAGGAGTCAGCATTATGAACTCTGTATACTATGTATTCATCCAGTATGAGTCAGCATTACGAACTCTGTATGCTGTGTATTCATCAACCAGTATGAGTCAGCATCATGAACTCTGTAATCATTCAGTATGAGTCTGCATTATGAACTCTGTAATCATCTAGTATGAGTCAGCATTACGAACTCTGTAATCATCCAGTAAAAGTCAGCATTATGAACTCTGTAATCATCCAGTATGAGTCAGCATTACGAACTCTGTATGCTATGTATTCTTCATCCAGTATGAGTCAGCATTATGAACTCTGTATGCTGTGTATTCATCATCCAATATGAGTCTGCATTACGAACTCTGTAATCATTCAGTATGAGTCAGCATTACGAACTCTGTAATCATCTGAGTCAGCATTACGAACTCTGTAATCATCCAGTATGAGTCAGCATTACAAACTCTGTAATCATCCAGTATGAGTCAGCATTACGAACTCTGTATGCTATGTATTCTTCATCTAGTATGAGTCAGCATCATGAACTCTGTAATCATTCAATATGAGTCTGCATTACGAACTCTGTAATCATCTAGTATGAGTCAGCATTACGAACTCTGTAATCATCCAGTATAAGTCAGCATTATGAACTCTGCAATCATCCAGTATGAGTCAGCATTACGAACTCTGTATGCTATGTATTTTTCATCCAGTATGAGTCAGCATTACGAACTCTGTAATCATTCAGTATGAGTCAGCATTACGAACTCTGTAATCATCTAATATGAGTCAGCATTACAAACTCTGTAATCATCCAGTATGAGTCAGCATTACAAACTCTGTATGCTATGTATTCTTCATCTAGTATGAGTCAGCATTACGAACTCTGTAATCATTCAGTATGACTCAGCATTATGAATTCTCATCAGCTAGTATGTCAGCATTATGAACTCTGCAATCATCCAGTATGAGTCAGCATTACGAACTCTGTAATCATCCAGTATGAGTCAGCATTACGAACTCTGTAATCATTCAGTATGAGTCAGCATTACGAACTCTGTAATCATCTAGTATGAGTCAGCATTATGAACTATGTAATCATCCAGTATGAGTCAGCATTACAAACTCTGCAATCATCCAGTATGAGTCAACATTACAAACTCTGTAATCATCCAGCATGAGTCAGCATTACGAACTCTGTAATCATCCAGTAGGAGTCAGCATTATGAACTCTGTATACTATGTATTCATCCAGTATGAGTCAGCATTACGAACTCTGTATGCTGTGTATTCATCAACCAGTATGAGTCAGCATCATGAACTCTGTAATCATTCAGTATGAGTCTGCATTATGAACTCTGTAATCATCTAGTATGAGTCAGCATTACGAACTCTGTAATCATCCAGTAAAAGTCAGCATTATGAACTCTGTAATCATCCAGTATGAGTCAGCATTACGAACTCTGTATGCTATGTATTCTTCATCCAGTATGAGTCAGCATTATGAACTCTGTATGCTGTGTATTCATCATCCAATATGAGTCAGCATTACGAACTCTGTAATCATCTGAGTCAGCATTACGAACTCTTTAATCATCCAGTATGAGTCAGCATTACAAACTCTGTAATCATCCAGTATATGTCAGCATTACGAACTCTGTATGCTATTTATTCTTCATCTAGTATGAGTCAGCATCATGAACTCTGTAATCATTCAATATGAGTCTGCATTACGAACTCTGTAATCATCTAGTATGAGTCAGCATTACGAACTCTGTAATCATCCAGTATAAGTCAGCATTACGAACTCTGCAATCATCCAGTATGAGTCAGCATTACGAACTCTGTATGCTATGTATTTTTCATCCAGTATGAGTCAGCATTACGAACTCTGTAATCATTCAGTATGAGTCAGCATTACGAACTCTGTAATCATCTAATATGAGTCAGCATTACAAACTCTGTAATCATCCAGTATGAGTCAGCATTACAAACTCTGTATGCTATGTATTCTTCATCTAGTATGAGTCAGCATTACGAACTCTGTAATCATTCAGTATGACTCAGCATTATGAATTCTCATCATCTAGTATGTCAGCATTATGAACTCTGCAATCATCCAGTATGAGTCAGCATTACGAACTCTGTAATCATCCAGTATGAGTCAGCATTACAAACTCTGTATACTATGTATTCTTCATCTAGTACGAATCTAGTATCACAAACTCTGTAATCATCCAGCATGAGTCAGCATTATGAACTCTGTAATCATCCAGTATGAGTCAGCATTATGAAAATCATCCAGTATAAGTCAGCATTATGAACTCTGTAATCATCCAGTATGAGTCAGCATTACGAAAATCATCCAGTATGAGTCAGTATTACGAACTCTGTAGGCTATGTATTCATCATCCAGTATGTGTCAGCATTACGAACTCTATATGCTACATATTCTTCATCCAGTATAAGTCAGCATTATGAACTTTGTAATCATCCATTATGAGTCAGCATTACGAACTCTGTATGCTGTGTATTCATCAACCAGTATGAGTCAGCATCATGAACTCTGTAATCATTCAGTATGAGTCTGCATTATAAACTCTGTAATCATCTAGTATGAGTCAGCATTACGAACTCTGTAATCATCCAGTAAAAGTCAGCATTATGAACTCTGTAATCATCCAGTATGAGTCAGCATTACGAACTCTGTATGCTATGTATTCTTCATCCAGTATGAGTCAGCATTATGAACTCTGTATGCTTTTAATTCATCATCCAATATGAGTCAGCATTACGAACTCTGTAATCATTCAGTATGAGTCAGCATTACGAACTCTGTAATCATCTGAGTCAGCATTACGAACTCTGTAATCATCCAGTATGAGTCAGCATTACAAACTCTGTAATCATCCAGTATGAGTCAGCATTACGAACTCTGTATGCTATGTATTCTTCATCTAGTATGAGTCACCATCATGAACTTTGTAATCATTCAATATGAGTCTGCATTACGAACTCTGTAATCATCTAGTATGAGTCAGCATTACGAACTCTGTAATCATCCAGTATAAGTCAGCATTACGAACTCTGCAATCATCCAGTATGAGTCAGCATTACGAACTCTGTATGCTATGTATTTTTCATCCAGTATGAGTCAGCATTACGAACTCTGTAATCATTCAGTATGAGTCAGCATTACGAACTCTGTAGTCATCTAATATGAGTCAGCATTACAAACTCTGTAATCATCCAGTATGAGTCAGCATTACAAACTCTGTATGCTATGTATTCTTCATCTAGTATGAGTCAGCATTACGAACTCTGTAATCATTCAGTATGACTCAGCATTATGAATTCTCATCATCTAGTATGTCAGCATTATGAACTCTGCAATCATCTAGTATGAGTCAGCATTACGAACTCTGTAATCATCCAGTATGAGTCAGCATTACAAACTCTGTATACTATGTATTCTTCATCTAGTACGAATCTAGTATCACGAACTCTGTAATCATCCAGCATGAGTCAGCATTATGAACTCTGTAATCATCCAGTATGAGTCAGCATTACGAAAATCATCCAGTATAAGTCAGCATTATGAACTCTGTAATCATCCAGTATGAGTCAGCATTACGAAAATCATCCAGTATGAGTCAGTATTACGAACTCTGTAGCCTATGTATTCATCATCCAGTATGTGTCAGCATTACGAACTCTATATGCTACGTATTCTTCATCCAGTATAAGTCAGCATTATGAACTCTGTAATCATCCATTATGAGTCAGCATTACAAACTCTGTATGCTATATATTCTTCATCCAGTATGAGTCAGCATTACGAACTCTGTATGCTGGTTATTCATCATCCAGTATGAGTCAGCATTACAAACTCTGTAATCATTCAGTATGAGTCAGCATTACGAACTCTGTATGCTGGTTATTCATCATCCAGTATGAGTCAGCATTACAAACTCTGTAATCATTCAGTATGAGTCAGCATTACGAACTCTGCAATCATCCAGTATGAGTCAGCATTACGAACTCTGTATGCTATGTGTTCATCCAGTATGAGTCAGCATTACGAACTCTGTATGCTGGTTATTCATCATCCAGTATGAGTCAGCATTACAAACTATGTAATCATCTAGTATGAGCCAACATTACGAACTCTGTAATCATCCAGCATGAGTCAGCATTACTAACTCTGTAATCATCCAGTATGAGTCAGCATTATGAACTCTGTAATCATCCAGCATGAGTCAGCATTACTAACTCTGTATTCATCCAGTATGAGTCAGCATTACGAACTCTGTATGCTGTGTATTCATCAACCAGTATGAGTCAGCATCATGAACTCTGTAATCATTCAGTATGAGTCTGCATTACGAACTCTGTAATCATCTAGTATGAGTCAGCATTATGAACTCTGTAATCATCCAGTAAAAGTCAGCATTACGAACTCTGTAATCATCCAGTATGAGTCAGCATTACGAACTCTGTATGCTATGTATTCTTCATCCAGTATGAGTCAGCATTACGAACTCTGTATGCTGTGTATTCTTCATCCAATATGAGTCAGCATTACAAACTCTGTAATCATTCAGTATGAGTCAGCATTACGAACTCTGTAATCATCTAATATGAGTCAGCATTATGAACTCTGTAATCATCCAGTATGAGTCAGAATTACAAACTCTGTAATCATCCAGTATGAGTCAGCATTATGAACTCTGTATGCTATGTATTCTTCATCTAGTATGAGTCAGCATTACAAACTCTGTAATCATTCAGTATGAGTCAGCATTATGAATTCTAATCATCTAGTATGTCAGCATTACGAACTCTGCAATCATCCAGTATGAGTCAGCATTACGAACTCTGTAATCATCCAGTATGAGTTAACATTACAAACTCTGTATACTATGTATTCTTCATCTAGTATGAGTTAGCATTACAAACTCTTTAATTATCCAGTATGAGTCAGGATTACGAACTCTGTATGCTATGTATTCTTCATCCAGTATGAGTCAGCATTACAGTGTTCTGGACCATGTACTGCCCTCAAAGATGGGTGAATTCCAGTGGCTCACTCCCACAAGACCTACCTCATTCCTCCAGCAACTGGTATGCTAACCAATTCCAGGACATTTGGGTCACACAGTGATTTTTCTGTCTGCACCATGCAGGCAGCTTCATTTCATGAAAATACTAATGATCAGAATGCTAATGATTAGACAGCAACTCAGTTGATGAGTGAGCAAGTGAGTGAGTGAGTCTGTCAGTCAGTCAGTGGGTGAATCAGTTACTACATAAGTGAATAATAAATGTACCTTTTGCCATTTGGCCTCTTTGTTAACACACTGCCTTGAATGAAGCTTGGGAATATGCTCTACTAACGTTCTACCTAGGAGCAACTCTATGCATCCCGAGGCAATTTTCTGAAAACTAGTTTCCAAAACCATTGTTCAAACAAATGTCTATAGCTGTTGAACCATAGTTGCTACTGAAAAGTTATAAAAAGCAAATTTACACATTAGACTTCACAATGATTATAGCACCAACAGGGATATAGTACATTAATTTGAGTCTTGATCAAATTTCACTTAATAAAATAACCTTAGCAATCCAGGGTGAAATGGAGAGAAGCCTAATACTCTCCATTAAGGGTCTTTATCCCCTTTACCTGCTTATGTAATTTCAAATCCTCTGAGGTCACACAACTTTACAAATGCTCCATACCTCAAAACTGGAAGAAACTCCCAAATAATATACATCTCCAATCTTCTCTCCTCTTCAAAATGAAATTGAAAAACTACCTTGCCAACTCTGCCTCATGAAACTATTACCACCCCACCTAATCTCCCTGGTACCCCTTAGAGTTAGATCCCAACTGGCCCCTCCTTACTTTATATATATTTATAATCCTGTGGATCTGTAGCAATCACTACAGCGCTCTCCAACAACTTAACTTTTTCTCCCACCTATACCCCCTTTTTCATCACTCTCTAATCTCCCTGGCCCCACCACTCTACTCCCCTCTTTACACCACTCGGATCTCTTCTATTATTCTTCACTCTTCCTTCCACACCTCTAACAACTCCACTATTATTCTTTCACCAACTATACTTCCATCAAGTTATTGATGTACCTGCTCTAAACCCTTACTCTGTAATTAACAGTTTATTCACATGTTTTTTCTTATGTTTTTAGACTTCTTATGTTTTTTCATAAGTTTTTAGACTTATTATTATTTTAGACTCCTAATTTAACTTGCTAGTGTTTGTGACATATGTATAATATGGCTGGCTATTGCTGTAACATATGTATACTGTTTTCTTGGCATCATATGTTGTATCATGTGTTTATGGAGCTTTTCTCCTCTGGTCTCCACTGAAAATGGGCCCCCAGCCCAGTGGGCTAATCTGGTTAACAAAAGACAAATAAATAAAATACAATAATAAAAATCAATGCACTGGACAGTTTCTGTCTCATAACCCTGATTTTTTCAGAAACTTCTGATGTTAATACATGCTTTCTACAGTTTTGTAAACAAGCTAATATATGTTAGTATCCTATAAGCTGCACACTCATCCATCACAATAAGCTGTTACACTTGAGTTTGCCATGCTTACTTTATGAGATACAGACATAAATAGGAAGGTTGTCATAAACTGTGTGATCAGACATATGAACAAATTGTTATTTCATAGAAGTGACATGCCACTCTCAAGTCATCAACACTCATTGCCACTGCTATTTTGATAACTGACCTGGAATAAAATGACTAAGGGATACCCTACCCCTGATCATATCACATTCAAACAAGTCTGTCAGTTAGCACAGAGGGTCAAGGTTATGAACTATTAACAAGCAAATTCCTTTGATTCAGGGTTTGATTCATGCAGCCTTCAATTGCATATTGTATGTCCCTGAGAAGGTCACTTAACCAGACAATGTTCTGGTAAAAATGGAAAAATGGGCTAAGCTCCTCAATGGTCTCCTGAAATGCAAGCCTAGTAACTACCTATGAACCTAAAATTTAAAGTACTCCTAATCAAAAAAAGTAATATGTTGTGTGACGATGCTCTTAACTGGCTCTTAGCAAAAGTTATCATTAGCAACAACACTTCAACTTATTTCAGTCTCCTCTGATAAAAATTAATTGCCCTTAGTGCCAACAGTATAAACTGTCTAAGAAATGTCAAAAATAAGCCTTGAACAAATAGCCACACAACATAACCTGAATCAACTAGATTCATCTCTCTCTCTCTCTAGATCAAACACTGTAGCTCATAAAAAAAAACATTCTACTGGAATTCCTGCTCACCATTTCTACTTGCCAATGCATTTTCTTAAAAGCCCAACTACTTATTAAGATTCAGGTTATAAATTGGGAGAAGTTTTATAACCAGTTTTACCTATTTACTGCTCTAGATGCTCTTTGTACAATACTCTATTGTTATATAATATATCAGATTTCTTATCATAGTTTCACACCAATTGTTATATCTTCATTTTTGTACAGCCCTTCCTGGAGAACATTTCTGTCAGTGGGGAATTCTATGACTGCTACTAATTTGCAGTCATCTGCAAAGTTAGTCAGCTAGAGGCCATTGGCATTGACCTTGACATCAGAGAAGTAAATGCCAAAAAGGACCAGTCCCAGGACCAATTCCTGAGGGGCTCCACTTATGACTGGCCTCTTTGTAGAGGTGGACTACCCATTTCTAACTTCCAAGGTCCTGTCTGTGAGCCAGCTGGCTATCCACTGAGTGACATATGGGTTTATACCTAATGCCTTGAGTTTGTCAACAATGCCCAAGTGGGGTACTGAGTCAAATGCCTTGGTTCAGGTCAAGGTAGGCAGTGTGAATTGTTTTGCACTCATCCATTGCTTTAGTGAACTTCTCAAAGAAATCCACCAGATTGAGTAGACATAACCTGCCATTGATGAAACCAAATGGGTTGGGTCTTACATCATTGTTGATCATTTCCATGAAAATCCTTTCCATGGCTTTGGACATGAGACTAGTGAGACCTATAGGTCTGTAGATGGTCCACTTTTGTGCAGAGAGAAAACTTTGGTTGTTCTCCATTCGTGAGGCAGAAAGCCTTTTTGGAGGCTACATGTTTCATGCTATTAAAAAGGCACACCGAGATATTGTCTGGGCCCATTGAAGCCATGCTCTTTGCCTTAGAGAGAGCATTAAGGACCTGTTCCTAGTGATAGAAGGCAGAATAATATTTGATGTTATTTCATGAGGGGGGTTGAGAGGGGGGGGTAAAGTTGGAGATAAATTTGTTGGTCAGCAGGTTTGCTTTATCTTCTGGCTCAGTATACGTGGCTCCATTTACAATGAGCTCTGCACACAATTTGTGTATTGCCTTTGAGGTTGCGGACATAGCTAAAGATTGCCTTGTGGTTGTCCTTTGCCTGGGAGGCTAAATTTACCTCAAATTTGTCTGCTTTGGTAAAACTTTATTTGTCCACTGAGTTGTTTGTTTAGTTTGATGAAAGGGCTTTTATCCTTTTGGGTGCTGTACCTCCTAATTTTTACTATGATTTTTTTTTCCTTCTGTTATACATCCTATTGATGTTGTGATACCACCAAGGTGGCTTATTTTTTAAGTTAGTTCTGGACTTCTTCCTGGTGAGTACATCTGCCTCTATGCAGCTATTAACATGCTTGTATAGGGTTTCTGTGAACAGTTCTGTGTAGGCAGCGTTGTTTGTAGGGTTTATGGGGGCTTGAAATTTTGTCAGGTTATCAATTAACTGTAGGAAGTTAGCCCTAAAGTAGTTCTTGAATATTCCAGGGTTAGCTGCAGTTCCAGGTTTTATTTTTAATTCAAAGTAGACCATTTTGTGGTCTGATCTTACCAGAGAAGACATTACACTAGGGGTTGTGCATCACTCTCCATATGTTTGAGGACCAGATCCAGTATGTTTGCATCTTTGATGGGATTATTAACAGTCTGGTACAGGGAGTTTATTTTTACAAAATCCAGGAATTTCTGTGCCTGTACATTTTGTGTTACACATGATTCCCAGTTAATAGTGAGGTAATTAAAGTCACCCATGAATATGGTATTGGGTTGAAAGTTGAGTGTTTCCATTAGGTTTAAATGCATGTTATAGGTTTCCTTAGTCATAGAGGGGGACCTATAGCTTACAATGAAGTAGTATGGGATTTTGCCTATGGTGATTTGAACATGGAGAAGCTCAAGTGCATTGTCCTGTTTGACCAGCCTTGAGGTATATTTATATTTGATGTAAATCAAGACACCTCCACCTTTAGTCCCTGTCTGTGTAGTAATTGGTCTAAATGTGTGGAAAGAATTATAGCCTTGCACTGTCGGTGTGTTCTCAGTGACCACACAAATGTCAGCATTCTCTAGGGTGAGGAGAGCTTGTAGGGAGTGGAGTTTTTTGTTTAGACTCCTAGCATTGAGTAGTAACACCTTTTTATTTTCCTGATTTTAATTTGCTATGTCAGAAGTACTTTCAGTTTGGCATTCCCTAAAAAAGACACTATGAAGAATGACAATGTTTTAGCTAATATTCGAATGCTTAGAGGGGAGAGGTGCAGACCATCCCTGGCGAAGCAGCATGATCTGTTGACCATCTCCTTCCATGCAGACAAATATTGCACCTCCTTAGTATGACACCAGAAACTAAGTCAATTATTAATGTCAATCACCTTCTTTTTGTATTCTGGCATCATCCTTAGAGAAGATAAAATGATGTTCAATGCTAGGCTCATACCAGTCTGAGGCAAATATTCTGAGACCTCCATGATGTCTCTCTTCATGTAGTCAAGGGAGGTATGTCTCAGATCATTTACATCTAAATGGACTATTACTGAGTCATACTGGTACTTGTGGTCCAATAACCTGAATGTGTGTATAATATGGTGGATCCTGGCCCCTGATAAGCAACTGACTATGACTTTCTCCTTACTCAGTCTGGTGAGAAGGACATCAGTGTGTCTCACAATGGAGTCTCCAATGACCAGACTGTTGGATTGTGGGGTGTCTTACCTTATGGGCTTAGAAGTAGAGGCTCCATGATAAGTGGCTGTATATATTGATGTGGGTGTTGTTTTGAAGTTTAAAGTCACCCACGAATATGGTATTGAGTTGGATGTTGAGTGTTTCCATTAGGTTTAAATGCATGTTATGGGGTCTGGGCTGCTGAGGGTGTTTGTTTGCATACTTCATCTAAAAGGTCTTTGGAGTTTAGTAAGATTACATTTAAGTGCCTCAGCATATCTGAATCTATGTGTCTGCTTTGTACTGTGTGGGATGGGTGCAGCATGTCTACTACTGATAACCTGACTGAGTGCTTTTATTTGAGATCTTTACCTCCAGTCACATTGTGTACATTTCTTATATACCATATCAGTTTGTTTGAGAATTAACTGGTTGTCAGTAAGCATGAGGCAATTTCTACTTTGTCTCAGGATGCCCATATCCACCAAGCTGGTAATGGAGTTAGTGGAGAAGTTTATATCCATGGCAACAAGCCCTTTTTTACTAATTAGATGGTTGCAGTAAGAATATAAAGTAATGTCAGGAGTATCTGGTTTCCAACTTTGGAGGCAGTGCTTGTCACTGCAAACTAGTTGCCCTGTGTGCTGCAAGGTACTGGTCAAATTTCAAGGGTGATTTTACAGGAAAAAATGTCAACTGAAGGTGTCTGTGTCTGTACAGACCACTGTCAAACACCTGAGGGGAAGCTAATAAGTAGACTCTGATGATTTATGAATGAAGTATTTAGGCAAATATTCTGAAGTTAGATTAGGCAGCAGCAAATCAAGCAGTACTTACTGAAAAAAAAGAACCATTTATATGAATAAATATGCTCTATATATATATATATATATATATATATATATATATATATATATATAGAGAGAGAGAGAGAGAGAGAGAGATAATGTTATGTCATTTACTTTCACTCGCCCAACTCTCATATCAACATGCATCTCACATTGAAATGTTAATGCAGACTTTGTGTAAGGATGACATGCAGATTGATTAAGAGGTCCTTGTTTTTTGTGTCACTGTGAGACAAGGTTTAGTGCTGTTGACTCAAACAGCTGGAATTTCTGATTTGGTTCCTAGCTGGGATGCCTTCTATGCAAAATGTGCATGTTCTCCTGTTTTTTGCATGATTTTCACCAGGGACTTTAGTTTCCAGCCATTACCCAAATGCATACTAATAGATAAAATGTCAGCCATCCAAATTGTCCATAGGTGTGTGTGTGTGTGTGTGTGTGTGTGTGTGTGTGTGTGTGTGTGTGTGTGTGTGTGCACGTGTGCGTGTGTGTATGTGCACGTGCGTGTGTGTCTGCATTTGAATGTACTTTACAATGGACTCATGTATCCTCTAGGACTGTTTCTATGATTTATGCCCAATGCTTGTAGAGACAGATTCTGCTGCTGAATGCTACTGCTGGATTGCTGCAACAGTGAATAGGATAAAGCATGCATCAGAAATGGGATGAATGGCAATGTGCCATTTTTCTTATAGTATTGCTACAAATAAATTGTTATTCACTCACTTCTGTTCATGCTAGATGGTCAATGGTCATGTCAGATACGGTCTTCTAACCATGTTTCTAATCTTGATTAAAAGTTAGAATGTACTGTTTAATTCAAAAAAGTCAAGGCCAGAGCCCATAAATGAGCTTGGAATAGCTGTCTTTTTAAACTATTTATTTATTTATTTATTGACATTTGTTTACAAAGAAAGTCAGAATGAGCAATGCCCTTTTTCAACAGAAGCACAGGGAGAAAAGTTTCATTATTCAGACATCCTTGACATCAGTTACTTAATTTACAAACAGTTTTGATTAAAAATAACAGTTACATGGATTTTATATGGATAATTTTTAAAACTAGTTGGCAAGCATGGAATAACTCATTGCATTCAGCTTGCAGAGCATAATGCATTATACAATCAAACTAAGTTGCCTTGGCTGGGCTGGATCTTAATGATCTGTAACTGTATGTTGGGTACTGTTCTTGTATTTCATAACCACTAGCTGTAAAGTATGCACTACATACTGCGCATACATACATACAAATATTTCAAGTATGGGCATTAATGCCCTTCTAGCCTGCCAATATACCAAACTAATTGTTCCAATAATGTGTCCAGGTTGTTCTTAAAAATATCTAAACTAATACTTGCTTTAATGTAATTTGGTAGTCTGATCCATGCATCAGCTGCTCTCTCAGAGAACCAATTAGTACACTTCTCCTTCCTATAGAATCTTCTACACAGGTTGTCTGATGATTCTCTACTACTTTTTGATAACCCCAAACATTCCCAGAGGTAGATGTCTCTAACTACCCTATATACCTGAATAAGATTTCCTCTTAGATATCTATAAGATACACTGTACATGTTCAGATACCTTAGTTTTTCATAATGACTTAAATTTTCACATCCATGGATGCCCTTGGTATATTTCTGCAGTAATCTTTCCAATTTACTCATGCTTGTTTTCTTATAAGGTTTTCATATTGTTATTTCATACTCAGGTTTGGGGCTAATGAAACTAATAAACAATGACTTCATAATTTCTGATTTCCTAGACTTTACAAATCTTTTTATACAACCTATAGATCTATAACTATCATTAACCAATTGGTTAATATGATTAGAAAAAAATCAAAGTTGGATCTATCAGAATGCTCAGGTCCTTAAATGTATCTACAGTTTCAATCACTGTGTGCTGTAGTAAATATTCATCTTTCAAATTATGTCTCCCAAATCTCATATGTTTAGTTATTGATGCATTTATCAGCATATTATTCTTCTGTACCCAGATGTTCAATTTAGTCAAGCTCTTTTGCAGACATGCCTTATCCGGATTACATGTAATCAGTTTACCCAATTTCAGGTCATCAGCATATAGACCATAGAACACCTCAGATAAAAAGTTAGGTCTGAAAGATACATTCTAAACAAGTAAGGGCCTAGCACAGAGCCCTGTGAGACATCTTGACTGTAACCAAGAATTTTACCTGTCCAATTACTGTATGATACTTGTCATGTCCTATTTGTAAGCCATGCAGCTATCCATCTTATGAAAAGTACATCAATACCTAGTTGTTCTAATTTATTGATCAATGTTTTGTGTATGACCCTGTTAAATGCTGAAGTTAAATCTATATAAATTACATCACAACACAATTTTTCATTCATAGCTGTTATTATATTGTTATGGAACACCATGTTACATCTGGTAATAGATCTATTTTCAACATATGCATGCTGATGTATGGTTACAAGTCCCAGCCTATCTAGTTCTGACAATAACTTATCCAATATCACCTTCTCCATTGTTTTCAACACCATGAAAGTAGACTTAAGGGTCTATATGACTCTAGGTTTGTCCTTCTCCCCTTTCCATTAAAGATGAGTTTAATACGCCCATGTCGCCAATCTTGAGGAATCTCCCCATATTTATTTCACCTAGTAAATAATAGATATAATAGTATCTCTTTTTAATTTTTCCAAATCTTTTGGGCTTCTAATACCATGATGGGAATGGACCCCATTCCTAAGTTAAAGTACAATTAAAGTTAATGAAATTAGTATTGTTTCAATCTTTGATGTCAGCCAGAAGTGCTCTTCACAGCACCCGCAATGTGTCCAGTAATGACTACTTCTGCAATTTGTATGGAGTTATATGTATTGGTAACATATCTAAATATGATTGTAGATTTTTCTTTATAAGACCCCGTTGCTCCTACTACTATTGGAACTGTCTGGGTATCCTTCTTCCACATTGCAATCACTTCTGCCTGCAAATCCTGATATTTTATAACTTTGTGTCTCTCTGTAAGCAAGACACAGTAGTCACTGGGTGTGGTGATTTCAGTGATCAATGCTACTTTTGTCTTCTTTACATGGACCACTATATCCAGTTTTCTAGCATCTAACTTTTGAACTGTTGGTAATGGATGATCCCATGTAATGGAGACTTCATCATTTTTTATGATGCTTTGTTGCTCATGTCTCCAGTATTTTTCAGCCACTTCAATGCATAATGTTTGCACAATCCAAAGTGCAACAGTCTTGCCACATTATTATGCCTTTCAGTATACAGTCCTTTGCCATTAGTATGTCACAATCAGCAACAAGGTGTGCAGCTGTTTCCAATTCTGTTTTACAAAACCTACATTTGTCTGTTTCTCCCACATGTTCAATGGACTTTGTAAACTGACATGTACGTAGCCCACTATCCTGTGCCACCAATATTAATCTTTCATCTCTTGGTTTGAATTTGCCTCTCCTTGACCATTCCTGTATTTGTTCCTGATCAACATGAGTTTTTTCCAGAAGTTTTCGATACTTGCAACTATATTTATGCATTTTCCACATTTCTTGCCTTCTTATCTGATCCCTCACCTTATAGTCTTTCTTTTGTTTTTTGCCACATTCAGTTGCTGCCTGATCTTTATCTACTTCTGGTTTGATTTCCATTCCTGCTTGACACTGATATGCTTCTGCTTGAGTAAGCAGGGAAGTCATTTTAGATTTATTCTCCTTATGTTTCAAAACTTTCACTACATTTGGGTCTTGTGAGGTCAGCAGCTATGTGTGGAGTCCCATGATCACAGATCTATACATGTAATCATTTTCAAGGAGGCCCATCCCTCCTTCAGAACGAGGAATATATAAAACCTTGGTATGCACTGATTTCTATAAATCATTTGGTAGTGTAAGTTCTTGCTGAAGTGTTCTCAGGTCATTATTAGTAATTCCATCTTTTCCCTGTGCTTTGTTTGAATCCAGTTTATGTAGCTCTTTTTCAATATAATCTAATTTGATTCCAGTATCTGAGGTCACCTGGATGTCACTAGGATGACTTATCGCCCCCCTCCTTTGTGGAGCCAAACTGTTTTGCACAGGATTTTATAAATATATCTATAATCAGTTGTGTCTAACAATAAATTTTAGAATCTACACACAGTTTATCAATTTGTATGGCTTTACTCCTTCAACATCTTATGTGACTATAAAAAGGTTTCCCATTATGCTCAATATCTTTATATACATTTTCTTCAAAATTTTTCTTGGTCTTGTCTTACACTATTTGTTTAATTTGTTTGTCCAGCTTGTTTATTTCAGTTTTCAAAGCTGTAGTTCAACCTCTCTTCCATTTCTTATATTGTTTGTCTCTCACTTTAATCAGGTATCTAGTTCTTATGGAAATATATCCCCCTTATGTTGTATGCCTAGATCCTGATGTTAAACATTTTTTGTTTTATTTTTTGTGCTCAAAAAATTTTTCATTCAAAACTTTTCACATTCCATCTGCAGTTTTTGCACTGAACATATCACTCCAGTTAGTTTTACATAGTGACTGTTTTCCTTTCATATAATGTGTAATTAATCTTCTGTGCATTCGTTTAGATTTCAGTTTGGTAAAATTATCTAGCAACAAATTTACATTTATAATGCTGTGATCACCGCAGAACAATGGTGGTAAAACTTGACTTGAAGTAACAATAATTTATTTAGGAACCCAAACAAAGTCTAGTATGTTCATTTAAAACTTTTCACATTCCATCTGCAGTTTTTGCACTGAACATATCACTCCAGTTAGTTTTACATAGTGACTATTTTCCTTTCATATAATCTGTAATTAATCTTCTGTGCATTCGTTTAGATTTCAGTTTGGTAAAATTATCTAGCAACAATTTTACATTTATAATCCTGTAATCACCGCAGAACAATGGTGGTAAAACTTGACTTGAAGTAACAGTAATTTCTTTAGGAACCCAAACAAAGTCTAGTATGTTCCATTCCCTGTTATGTTTTTACACTCTGAATCAATTGGCATTCCTGAACATATGTTGTGAAAAATTTCTTTACTAATGTTGTTGAATCAATATTATTGCAGTCTGTTTCTGGTAAATTTAACCCCCCAGCTAATATTATTCTTCGCTCCTATGTTTCTGGCAAGAAATGCATGAATTCCTCTAAGTCATCAGTACTTGACTTTGGTGGTCTATACACACCAGCAATTGTTATATGTTTCAGTGTTGTCTTTATTGTCACAGTTAAACAATCTATAGTACTGGTGTTATTACTGAATGTGCAATAATCACAGGTCTCATAACTATCTATAATCCCTATCATAACAACTCCATCTGATGTTTGTTAGAATCTGTTACAGCAAAAACATTTATACCTTGACAGAGATGGTTTCCAGTTATTGTTCTTTAACCATGTTTCACAAACAATAATAAAATCAATCATGTGTAAACTGTGACGTCCCCACTCTGGGCCAGTAATCAAGGAGCCTAAATCCTCACCACTGACACTGGAGAGGGACATTCCCCTGGAATACAAATGGATACACTCAGTATTTCCAGATGCAGACCTCTCTGCACCAAGCACAATTTCCTTTAAGAGCACACAGGGAACACAGCCCGGGGTCTGGATTTCTTTATATCTGTCTCCTCCCAGGACCCTAATAAGACTCCACACTAGCACAGCTGTAGTGTTGTCCACAGTTGAGTGTCTAAGCCAAGTCTTCCGGCACCCTCTCTGTGAAACTAGTGCTTCATCTCCCTGCTTCCAACAGCTGACACACACACTCTTTGAGATTTGATTTTTTCATATGCATGCACACACACCTGAGAAAGGCTGGCACAGATTTACCTGCTGTACCCCCTTCTGCCCAGACTACAAGGTAGTTATCACTGTCATCTAATACTACAAAGCCAGCTACTTTACAGCTCTTACAAGGGTAACCCAATTATATTGAATTAAATTAATATTAATACAAATGGTAGTTTGACCAAGCAGTAAGGCTTTCAGGAGTGGCCATAGAGTCACCAAACAGACATGACTACTCTCACAGGTTAAAATATTCTCTAAAGGAACAGCCACAAAAGAAAAGTTTAAATATATTTAATAATAAATAATAAAATAACATGAAAATATGAAATATATATTTACAGTAAACACCAGAGTTTCAGTCACAGGAAATATTAAAAATAACAGCTGGAAAGATTCACAGTTACAGAAAAACAATACTTATCTATTCTTACTATATTTTTTCTGATTGATCTATATAATTACTGTTCCTACATACCTAATAAAGCAAGGGAAGGTGAAGTAGGTGATGGATCCTTCTATGTCAGGCTCCAAGAATCAGACTGCTCTGAGACTTCTGTCTCACCTAATATTAAAACATTATTTCGGGACAAAATGACATCACATACATCTGGTTATCTGACTTCTGGTTCCCATGTGCCCCCCCATCACTAGAAACCTCCAGAATGTAGCACCTATATGTCAATAATACACACATAAAGCATTGCTCAGATCTGGTGCAGCTTCTGGAAGTCATAAAACTTATGCTCCTCCTACAAAGATTAACAAACCATGCTTCTTATAGACATTGTGTATCTTGCTTCATTCAAAATTGTGAAATAACATCTCTATGGCCTAGGCCAAGTAATTTAATTTCTTACTATTTTCCAAAGTTAGCAGGAGCTGAGCTTAACCTCTTATCTTGCAGTATCCTCTGTTAACACACACACACACACACACACACACACACACACACATATACATATACATGCACATATATATTTATATATATATATATATATATATATATATATATATATATATATATATATATATACAAACACACACACACACACATATATATATATATATATATATATATATATATATATATATATATATATATATATATTTAATTCAGTTACAATACAGTCACAACCCACTGTTGGTACATTGTTTAACACAAGCAACTTTACAAATCCATTTCCAGCACAAGAATCTGTACAAATCAGATTTATTTTCAAATAACATATAATTCTTTACTGAATTCCAGCTAGCTGTGCTGGCTTATGTTACACATCCACTGCCCTACTTCTCCTGCATAATTGACAATACCTCCCATTATCACATCTCTCCCCCCTTTGAAGACTCAAGCTAGTTTATCAAGCCTATCTGGAATACATTAACCTATACTCTGTCTGGAGAACCCATATGCATTGGCATTGCTGACCCCACTACAGTGATGCAATGTCATGTCATATGCATGCAAATCTAGGCTCCACCTTAGTAACTTGGTATTTTGTTGGCTGGCTCAATGTAGCCATAGATCCCCATCAAACTCATCCTGCCTCCTACAGCAAATACTCAGCACCAGGTCCTCCCTATCATGGTAAGGCTTCACCTCGTTAACATGGTACAATCTGTGACCCTCTCTCCTGCCTAGTGTGTTAACATCACTGACTTTCCTTACCAAAGTGAAGGGTCCCTCCCAAGCTGCCTGCAGCTTATTGTGTCTGACAAGAATGGGAACCATCACCTGCTGTCCTACAGCATACACTCGGGCTCAAGCATTCCTGTCATACCAGACCTTTCTCTGCTGTCAGGCTTCTGCCAGGTTCTCCCAAGCTAATGAGCTCCCTAAGCCTTGCCCTGAGGTTTAGGGCATATGCTACAATAGACTCCTTGTGGAATTCACACTCATCCTCCCACTCATCGTGAATCAAATCTAAAGGCCCCCTCACCATATGCTCATACAACAATTCAAAGGGTGAAAAAGTTGTGGATTCCTGGGGTACCTCTCTGCAAGCAAACAACAGATGAGGCAAATATTTTCCCACTCTCTCTTAAACTGGTTTGAAAAAGCTCTTAGCATGGTCTTTAGTGTAGAGTTTAACATCAATACAAGACCATTAGTCTGGGGATGGTGGGGTGATCTTTAGGTGCTTCACCCCACAGTGCTTCTACAGATAAGCCAGCAGGTCTGACATGAAATTGGCACCTCTGTCAGTCAGTATTTCTCTTGGGAAACCTACCCTGCTGAAAATCTCTAACAAAGCATTTGCCACTTTCTCTACCTCAATGGAGGACAGAGCCACCACCTCAGGATATCTAGTAGCATAATCTACTAACTCCAGGATATACTTCTTCCCTGTGATACCTGGGGTACTCAGACGCCCCACAATATTCACAGCTACCCTCTGAAATGGCTCTTAAATCACAGGCAAAGGCATCAAAGGAGCTTTGACCTTGTCTCCTGCCTTGCCTACTTTTTGGCACTGCTCACAGGTCCTGCAGTACCCTGTTGCATCCCTTGCAATCCCAGGCCAATAGAGTTCTGCGTAATACATCTCTTGGTACACTTTATGCCCATATGACCTGCAAAAGGAATGTCATGTGCTATGGCTAGAAGTGCCAGCTGGTAGGTTCTAGACCCTACCAAATGCTGTACTACTTCACCCTCTAGTAACCCTTTCTTCCAGTATACAGATTTGCCCTTTCCTTGAGAATCAAGTGTCGCCTTAGCTACCTCCCTCAAACCACGTAATGTAGGGTCTGAGAGCTGCACCTGTCTCAGCTCTACTTTTCTGACTCTTCCCAGCTCCCCTTCCACAGGAAATCTGGTATTCTCTGACAGCAGTGTTTCACTGTCAGCCTGGGTGCTACCACTCACCTCTGCCCTTGCAGTCACTCTGTCCAAGGGAACATCAGTACCTACCAGAAGCTGTGGCTCACCTTCAGGCTCACTGCTACAGGGTAGCTCCTTCCATGAAGTGTGCACCTCACCAGCCCTGGCTTCAGGTGTGGTGTCTGCCTGGTCTGCCCCAGGCTACCAGACTCACATGCCTGTCTCCAAGCCTGACTGCATGTAACTGCATGCACACAAGGTACTGCATTATCAAAATCATTCCCTATCAGAACATCTACAGGGATATCCTCATGCACACCTACTTGCTTGCTTCCCTTTCCACCCTCCCAGTCAAGGTGAACCCTGCCCAAAGGCATTTATTCCCTTATATCCATGTGCAGCACAGGGTATCCCTTTCCTGTGCAGTGATGCCCTGCTTACTAAATACAGATCCCCCTTTTTCCCCAGCTCATCTGCAGAGTTACACTCTCGGTCTACCAACCAGATTCTTATGTCTTCAGGCAAAGTGCTAAGGGTTTGTTCCCTCACCAAAAGGTCTGCCAGCCCTTCAAAAATGGTTACCTGACACCCACTCACCTACTAAGTGCTTAACTCAGTGATATAATCACACAGACTTTCATCTGCCATGTATCTATGCTCACAAAACTTTTTTTTTTCTATAAGCTTCAGGTGTTAACTTAAAACATTCAAGTAAACATTTCTTTATTTTTTCATAGTTTAAACAATCAATATCAGACAATTTAGAAACAGCAGTTACAGCTTTATCATGGAGTAAGGGGGTCAGGAACCATATCCAGAGGCCTTGGTCAACATTATACTGTTTATATACTCTTTCAAATATATGACAAACTATTAAAATTATCACCCATGTAAATTGTGGAAGAAATTTTCTGACCTTTATTAATTCTGGGGTTCAGTTATTCCTTTTCCCATTACCTCCCTGACCCTGGTGAAGAGTCAGCATCTCCCTGTCATGTTGAAGCTGCTTCTCATTTCCTTCAGCCTCCAAATGCCACAGTCTCTCATTTTCTTCAGCTTTCAAATGCCTCAGTCTTTCTGCTGATTCTAATTCCAAATGTTTGACCTCCATTTCGAGTCTCTTTAACTCCAGATGGATTTTTAAATCCTCTGAGGAAAAGGTGAACTCTCCTGTTTTTGAGGACTGCAAATCCCCATCACCAGACTGGTTATCCTCCTGGTTGCTGGTCTAAGCTGCAACTAAGGTTGAAATCATTTCACCTTTAGTCAGGTTGGCATGCATCAGTCCTTTGGCTTCACACACATTGGCCAACTGGTTCTTTGTCAGCTTGCCATAATCCTCTGCTGACATATTTGTCTGCTTTCCCTGAGTAAACTAAACTAACAAAATAATAAGTAAAACTGTTGTGAAATGAAACTCTGAATGTTTACATTTTTGCTGCTTCAGAGTACACCCACCTTCAGTGATAACTGCCTACAGGCTACAGAAGTTCAATTAATATCCCACCACTGCTCACCAATATGTGACATCCCCACTCTGGGCCAGTAATCAAGGAGCCTGAATCCTCACCACTGATACTGGAGAGGAACATTCACTTGGAATACAAATGGATACAATCAGTATTTCCAGACGCAGACCTCTCTGCATCAAGCACAATTTCCATTAAGAGGACACAGGGAACACAGTCAGCCCAGAGTCTGAATTTTTTATATCTGCCCACCTCCAGGACCCCAGTAAGGCTCCCCACTTGCATAGTTGTAGGGTTAAGTCCTCAGCCGAATGTCCAAGTCTATTCCTCCAGCACCTTCTCTGTGAAACCAGTGCTTCATTTCTCTGCTCCCAGCAGCTGTTACACACAACTCTTTGAGATTTGATTTTCATACATGCATACACACCTGAGAAAGGCTGGCACAGATTCACCTGATGTGCTTCCTTCTGCCCAGAGTATAAGGTAGTTATCACTGCCACAAAACACTACAAAGCCAGCTACTTTACAGCTCTTACAAGGCTACCCAATTATACTGAATGAAATTAATATTAATATGAATGGTAGTTTGACCAAGCAGTAAGGCTTTCAGGAGTGGCCACAGAGTCACCAAACAGATATGAGTACTCTCGTGGGATAACATATTCTCTAAAGAACCAGCCACAAAGAAATGTTTAAATACATTTAATAATAAATAAAAACGAACAATAAAATACAAAATATTGATTTACAGTAAACATTAGACTTTCAATCACAGGAAATATTAAAAATAACACAGCTGGAAAGATTCATACAGGTGCAGAAAAACAATACTTAACTATCTCACTATAGTTTCCTGACTAATCAAGAGAATTAATGTTCTTACTTAGTTAATAGAGCAAGGCAAGATGAAGTAGTTGAGGGATCCTTCTATGTCAGGCTCCAAGAAAAAGACTGCCCTGAGACCTCTGAATCACCTAATATTACACCATTATTTATGTATAGAATGACAACATATGCATCTGGTCATCTGACGTCTGGTTCCCATGCAATCCCCTATTGCTAGAAAATGCTAGGAGTTAGCACCTCCATGTCAATAATACACACACAATAGCATTGCTCAGATCTGGTGCAGCTTCTGAAAATCATAAAACAATTACAAACTTCTACTCCTCCTACAGAGACTAACAAACCATGCTTTTACAGACACTGCATCTCTGGCTTCATTCACAACTGTGAGATAACATATTTATGGCCTAGACCCAGTAATTTAATTTCTTGCTATTTCCTAAGGTTAGCTGGAGCTGAGCTTAACCTATTCCTTCTATTCCGGTAGCCTCTGTTAACTTATATATATATATATATATATATATATATATATATATATATATATATATATATATATATATGGCTCTACTTCATTTGATTGAAAGACCATTTGACTGAAAACCAAACTGCAAGGCAAATAGGGATTTGTCCCCCTCCCCAATGTCGTGCGACCCTGGAGTTGGTATATAGTTAAGGGGGGTGTGAGGGCAAAGCCCCCCACCTATTTTTTTAAAAAATCTGTACTTTTTGTGTTATTTTCTTCTTTTAAAGGAAACTAGGCTGGGGGGGCTTCACCCCTCAACCACCCCCCTAAAAGTCAAACATTTCTCTTATGTTGTGCTGTTGATGCCATAAGAAGACAGAAACATGCGTTTTCACAGCTAGAAGAGTTTGGCTTTAGTGGCATGAAATTGTCCATAAATAGACAAACGAAAAAGTCATGGACATTCAGAATTGCCATTTAGCTACAATGCCAGATATCCTTAAAGGGTAATTTGCATATATCCCACGATGCCTATGACAAAAGAGGATTAAGGTATCACACAGTGGAAAGTCTAACTTTGCTAGATTTTTCTTTTTGTGTTTTTTAACCAATTGATTTTCCTGTGTGACCTTTTTACTCATTGTCTTAGTTTGTTGGTTGGGATATTTTCTAGACACCCATATGTTTTATGGGTATCAGTTGTGTATGACAACCTTGTGTTTCTAAAAGTCAAACATTCCTCTTATGTTGTGCTGATGATGCCATAAAAAGGAAAAAACATGTATGTCCACAGCTAGAGAGGTTTGGCTTTATTGGCATGAAATTGTCCATAAATTAGATTTAAAAGTAAAATAAAAAGTCATGGGCATTCAGAATTGCCATTTAGCTGAAACACCTGATAGCCTTAAAGGGTAATTTGCATATATCCCATGTTGCCTCTGATACAAGAGGTTTAAGCTATCACACAGTGTAAAGTCTACCTTTGCTAGATTTTCCTATGTTTTTTAACCAACTGGTTTTCCTGTGTGACCTTTTTACACATTGTCTTGACTCTATAGTTAGGCATACAGACTCCATACTCACCAGACTAGACAAAAACAGGACGAATGTAAGCAGCTTGTGCAGTGGCAGGATATGTGATGTCACACGGGCCGTAAGATCCATTAAACTAGAAAAATATGACTATAACCTAGTGATGTTCCATGTGGATTGAATGACCAGAGGCATTCCACCTACAGGGACATGCAAAGAGGCATGATGGAAAGGTATATGTATGTGTCAGAGGCAGGAAAGACACTGTCTTGAGTAGCTTCATGTAAATGATGCCTAAATACCAAGACAAAAGTTTTGACTTTAAAAGTAGTTCATGTCATGTTATAAGGGTATCTAGTATGTGACAACCTGAGATGAGATGGTAGATAAGACTTCCAGTTTTATCTGGGATGGCTAATTCTACATACTGGTAAAGCCTTTGTTGTTCCCATAGTGCCATTTTCAGTCAGTCCACCTACTGGACATTCCAAAATAGCAAACTCATTCTCAAGTTCAGACAATATCATGGTTGCACTACTCACTACAAGGAGTAAAATCAGAAACAGTAATGTAGCTAGGGCAGACCAAGAGGGGCAAATGCCCAGGGAACAAAGTGTTGGGGGTGCGATTCATTCCAATCACTCTGTAATGCAATACTGGCTTTAAAAGCTGGTACTGCATTTGCGGTCAGACCTGAGCTCTGTAGTGCTGTGTGTATGGTAAACTGTAGCAACTGCTTGCTACACTGTAGCAGTTTGCTACAGTTTAAAAGTAAAAAAAAATGTTTTAACTAAAACCTGAGTGCTGTAGTGCTCCATGCAGGCAGGGTATAAACTGTAGCAACTGTTTGCTATATTTGTAGCAAACAGTTTGCTACAGTTTAAAAGAAATTTTTTTTTAATAAAATATGTTAAAGGAGGTTTGTGGGCAGGGCACAGAAATGGACCTGAATTGCTGAAGCAGGGGGATGTGTCATGTATCTGGCCACCTGGCTGGTGTGCCAGTAGAAGGAACGTCCATTTGTTTTTTTCATGTATGGGGGAATAGATCTATGTCTAATAAACTGATCATCCATCCATCCACAACTTCTATTCCCATTTCTCATGGGGACAGGGTGTCACTTCAACAGTAACAATCATCTAGAACCAAGGTTCACACTGCCGGGTGGCTAACCCTGCTGCTGCATCTTTGAGAAATAACCTAACATAATTAAACAGAACAAAACCTAAATGCAGCAGACACTCATCTACTGCAAACACTTATGGAAACTTCATGAAATTGTCGTGGCACTGTACAGCACTGCTGAAAGAAATTTACAAGCTATTTAGGTCAAATCTACACTATGACTACTGGACCCCTTCCCAATGTCAAGCATAGGGTTCCTGAATCTCCTTTCTTTCAGGCAACAAAGACAATACAGCTGTTAAGAGGCGGATACTCTCTCATGTCAATACCTCAGTGGGATCATAACCAGTTTTATGGTCAGTAATTTGTTCTCAGCAGAACAGGTCATCTTTCTATTGACCTTGCAACGTCACAAAAAATCAAGCAAAATAAAACGGCCATTTTAAGTTCTATCATGATCCAATATACACCACACAACAGCAGCAGCATAACAAATCCACACCCATCACTGATATTAAACTGCACATACTGCCACCAACTGTCATATTCATACAGCAAACAAAATAATCCATAAATGTCTGTTTTCCAGGGATGTATTCCAGGTTGTTAACAAAATGCAAACTTATGTGACCTTATCTTGAGCAGCCTCAATCACTGATTAACTACACAGCAGATGACATACAAAGCACTCCAAGTCCATTGCTTCCGCATGGCGAAAAGGAGGAGTCATTTGGTGAATTTTACAACTACAGCAATGAAAATACAAAACTAATTAAACATGCAAAATCCAAGTAAGCATTCCTAACAATGCTGGGTATGTTAAGTGCATACAAAACCATATGTTAGAGTCAACTGTATACAGCAGAGATCAAGCAAGTTAAACAACAATTCTAAACATCACGTTAACAGTACATGTAGTGGTGTTAGCAAAAAAAACTGCCATGCTTACAGCTTATTATACGTCTTTTTTTTTTTTTTTTTTGCTCTTCACTTAAAGAGCTAAAGGGGTGGGGCACTGAGTCATAGTACCAGCCCAGGGATCTAATTAAACTAGCTACACTTCTGAACAGAAAGATGCAGAAGTTGAAGCCTCCCTGCAACTCAAATGCATTCATATTTCTGAAGTTACTGAGACATAGTTTCAGTACAACGACAGAACTCCCTTTATACCAGGGTTTAGCTACTGTTATGCCTTCAGGCCCGTCGGTAAGTGTGGTGGAGTGTCTGAAATGCTATAAACTCATATCGAATTACATGACTGGAGATGCAAATCACCCTTAACAAGCCAACTATTACTTCATTGCTACCTACTGACTCCAATCAATGCCCCCAAAGATCAAGCTAACTACCTTAACACCATTGAATATTTAAATATAAAACCAAATACCTTATTGTTAATCAACTTCAATTACCCAAGCATTGATTGGCACACTTAAATCTCTTAAAATGAATGTGCTCAGCATTTTCTAGACTTTGTTAATAGCACTGCACTGGAGCATGTCATAAAAATGCCCACTGGATTCTTTAGTATCTGTGACCTGGTCCTTACCAAACTAGTGCCATTTGTACCCCAACCCACGTCACCTCACTCATGGTTAAATCAGACCACAAATCAATCATCTCCTCTGTCAGGTCTGTTGGTAAAACCCACTAATAAATGAGACCATCTTTAGCAACTTCTCCAGACTTTAGCATGTACATTACTTATGCAAAATTCTTAGCAATCTTCTGCACATGGATAGCTCAGAAAGCTGCCACATTTGTCTTTGACTTTTACCAGCACTTAAACAGCTGCATAGAAAATTCAGTACTCATCTGCCATAAACTCAAAGGTAAATTCAAGAATAACCCCCTCTGGTGGTCCTCCTGTAAACTGTATAACATCGGAATGAAAATAAAAGTTGTAATAAATTCCCATCCCTTACCTCAAGAATATACTGTAACATGCCAGCAAGGAACTTAAGAGCACTATGAGAAAATACAAAATGAACTTTCTACAGATACCAAAGGAAGCTACAAATCTTTATACAGTCATGTCAGGAGATTAAGGAATGATGCCCAACAATGCACTGACCTCATGCATAATAAAATCACACATCTTGATCCAAAAGAAAATATATTAAAAAAACAAATTTAGTGCTAACTTTACTCTATGTGCTCACATTGTTGTCCCCACTATCCCTGAAAACTGAGTTTCTCCTAAAATTACATTGGAACAAGTCTTAGACTCCCCATCAAAGGCTAAAAATAGTATTCCATGGCACCAGACAGCATGCCAGGCTGCATTCTTTTGAGTGCCAAGTTTACACCACATGAGTCTGTACTTAAACTATTCAACCTCAGCTTATCCACAAAGTTTGTTTTTGATGCCTGAATAACAGCAACTGTGACTCCCTACAAAAGGGTGTACCCTCTATAGCTTCTATAGCTCATGAGCCTCATTAGCCTTATATGCAAAAACTTGGAACACTTCATAGCAGAACTCATTTATGCAGCCATAGATGACTTAACTCATCTAGATCCCAATCAGCTTGGTTTTGTGAAAGACAACCCACTTTGGCTAAGGTTGGAAGATGCGTACACAGGTTAAAAACTGAAACTTTTATTTGGTAAGCACTTTTGTCCAAATACGACTTGTACTTCATCAGACAATTTACTAATCCAAACCAACAATTTAAAAGGCTTGGCATTCATGTCATGTGACTTTCATCCAATAATAAAGTCATTTCAAACCCTCACACCTTATGTAACCATTACTCCTTCACAAATAAATCCTAATATAAACCAATGTCAATTCTAATAAAAATACTATTGTGCTCAAAACAAAAGAAGTTCATGTAAATTCATATATCCACATATTATAAGTTAAATTACAACACCAGTAAATATATACGTTCATTAAAATAGCGTACTACCTTAGTAAATATTTTAATTTCAAAATACAATTAACTGATGTCAGTTCATTCAGTCCTGGCCAAGAGTTGGCTTGTAGTAAAATTTGCCAAATTAATTCTTCTCATTCTAAAAGCAAAGTTATCAGTCCCCCTCGAGTACTGGTCTTCACACTATCAATTACCATATATTTAAACATATTTCCTTTATTATTTATTACATACTTTGATAATGTATTACACATTTTTTTTCTTTTTTTGTTGAATATTCATGTTCATAAATGTGCTCTTTAAACTTCTGGTCAGTTTTGCCCATGTAAAACATGGGCATTTCTGACAGGATACTAAATAAACAACTCATTTGAACTCACAATTAAAAATGTCTTTCAGTCATGCTTCATTTTGTTTTTAGAAGTATGGTTTTGTGAAAGGCAAGTCTTGTTTCCTAAGCCTAATAAGCTCCTAAAGGTTAGAGACAGTCTGAAAGGTCACTCTCTGCATACTGCTTATCTCAGCTTAGCCAAGGCCTGTCACATTATCCTTGTGGTGATATTATTGAAAAATTTGACAAATTTAAACTCCTGAGTTGTCCACTAGATTATGAATTGGCTATCCAAAGGATCCCAAGTTGTGAAAGTTGCTGGTACTCTTTCTGAATGTAAAATTATAACTAACATGGTAATACAATGACCAGTGCTGGGTCCCTAACCTGTTTGGCATTTATTTTGCAAACATCCAAGTCAGTATCGCAGACATACCTCTCAATCTCTTACAGCAAATAATGTGGACAAAGCCATAAATAATATGGGGGCAAAGGCCCACTAATAGGGAAATTTTTTTTAAATATTGCTGTTATAAACGTAGAAAATTAATAGAATAACAGGTTTTCCATTAGCATGAATTTTCTGAAGGGTATGAAGTCTGAAACTCAAATGCCTGTCATTATTTTCTGACTGCCATCCTCATTGATTTGTCAATCATTTTCCAGAAAACCAAAAATGTATAAGGAACAGATCAAAAATATGAGGCAAAAATGTGGGCATTCTGTGAAAATCTGGACAGTTGAGAGGTATGATCGGAGAACTACGGTTGACCAGGTTTGCTCATATTTGCAAGCTGGGTACTGGTATCTGGTCATCCACTGATACTAAACAACTCCTGCAAAAGCTGGAAGATGCAGGTATTTGATGTGATGAAGACAGCCTCAAGCCAAATGCAAACAATGCAGCCTAGTTGGTTGACCAAAAAAAATCCACTCTGGCATTATAAGTTATGAATAATACTCCCCTTCAGACAGATATGATCATAAGAGCCTTAGCTACTTATGTGGACAATGTCTCTAATTCAATCGTCATATACCGCCATAGTTATGAAATCCTTCAAGCTAGCCCAATAAATTTCCAAAGGAATATCTTCAGGATTCAAAGACTTCTTTCCACCACTGTTCTTTTCCCTTATCAGACCCATCACTGAATACAATCCCCCCAAAAGGCATAATGGTTAAGGCATTTGCCTTACAAACACAAGGTCCAGGGTTCAAGTCTCACAAGGGATAATTGGCTAGGCTTAAAATGACTCCCAAAGGCAGTTAGCTTAGTACTAATCTATGAACCTAAGCATATAACTCATCTACAAAGGCTTCAAAGATTTATATCCAAAAAAATGAAATCCTGAAATCCTTCAATTAACCTAATAGATTAGCATTCTTTTCCTTACACTGAGTAGGCCACCAGCAGGTGAGAGAGGACTTGTGTTTTCCTTTTTGAGTCATGAAAGACCCAGTCCTATTTGACCTTCTAGTTCTTCACAAAACCAGCAGCTCTACAAACACATGCACTAGGGACCCAAATTTACACCAAGAAATTAACACGGTGGAGGGAACAGTTCCTAAGTCAACATATTCCCAGCCTGCAGAATAAGCTAGCAGTACAGGTCAAACAAAGGACTACTTTGGCTACCTTTAAGTTAAGTGTTGCTGTTTGTTGATTGGATGGGTAGACACAAATTTAAACCAGAGTTTAGCTTTTTATTAATAAAATGATACATTTGCTTTGTATATGCCATAGTTGTTACTAATGACCCTTGTGAAGTCTTGAGAAGTGTTGTAGTGCAAGCTAAATATTGGTATATATATATATATATATATATATATATATATATATATATATATATATATAATTGTGTAACAACAATGCTGAAAGTGTAGAGTGGGAATGCAACAAAAAGAAACTCAAGACACAACACAATGTAATAGCCAGAGAGTGCATTAGCACTTACAGCATCCACTGTAGGAGGAAATGCAATATCCTTGCAAAAAAATGCTCTGCAGAGTAGTATGACTTCAGTACTGTACAGGGTCTTACTGTTACTCATTAGGGACACATATATATATATATATATATATATATATATATATATATATATATATATATATATATATATATATATATATATACATACATACAGACATGCATAAATACATACACACATGCAAACAAACATATATTTTGAACACACACACACACACACACACACACACACACACACACACACAAACACACAAAGAGAAGAAAAAGTGTATAACAATATATAAGCATTCAAGTGCAGTGGTCATCAAGTCATGATTAATCACCACACATCACTTATCTACATTTGTTAGTCACAAATAATAACTAAAGGAAAACTAATACTGTCCTAATATGATTGATCAACAGTTACAAGTACCCCGTTAGTCTGCTACATGTTCACATAGTAAGCTGCACATCCACTTAAACAGTACATCAGCCTTGTCTCTACACACCTACATATCAAAACCACAAATCTATATATATGTATCATTCATTACTGGTGATCAGCAAGAGACAGTAATACAGTAATATGATAATAAATACCATACTTACCTTTAAAAGGTTTTACCATTTTTAACACCAAAAAAATATTTACACTTCTTTGCCCTTTTTACCATTTGACCATGAAATACACTCCTACATTACTTATGTGGAAGGGGACTCCCAAGCAACCAATATGGAGTATATGCTGCCACATTCCCTTACTTATTTATACAAATCCCACATTCACACAACCAAGACCAATAAGGAAATAGCTCATAGTATACAGGTGGTGCAGTGGTGCAGTGGTTAGAATTGTTGCCACACAGAAAGAGATTCTCCCATTCAGTTCTCAGTCGTGGTGCCTTCTGTGTGGAGTATACATGTCCTTCCTGCATTTGCATGGGTTTCCTCTGGGTGTTCCAGTTTCCTCCCACATTCCAAAGACATGTGTCTGGAGCGTTTCTCCCTTGGACTCTGCTGAAAATGGACTCTGTCAAAGTCGGACTTTTCTAGTAAACAAATGTTAAATAAATAAATAAATAAATAATCATCTGTATGGTTCCACCCCCTACACCACCTTAGTAATGGGTGCTAACCTTAATCCTAATGTTGCACCTAACTCCAACCCTAACCCTACATCATCATCATCAACCCCCTTTTTCCATCTTCTACATGAGGTCAGGGTGTCATGTCAACTATCTCCATCTCTCTCTATTCAATGCCACTCTCCTGCCTTCTTCGACACTCATGCCTGACTGTCACAGATCTCTCATGCAATCCATCCCCTTTCTGATGGATGCCCTTGTTCCCTCTTGCCTTCTTCTTGTCTATCCCCAGTCGTCTCCACCAGATTGTCTTCTGTTTTTCTGGGCATGTGCCTGAACCACTATAATCTATTCTCTTGGATCTTTTCTACAATTAGAACTACATTGGCTCCTGCTCTTCATCTGTCCCACAGTGTGCATCCTACCACCCATCTCAGGCACTTCATCTCCATCACCTCTAACTTCCTTAACTGCTCTGCCTTTACTCACCAGGTTTCCATACTATACTGGTTGCAATACTGTTTTGTACACTTTACTTTTCAGTTTCTTTGGCATTCTTCTGTCATACACTACCCCTGACGCTCTGTGCCAGTTGGCTGCAGCCGCTCTGGTTCTAGCTTTTGATCTCCTCATTCAGACTTTCATTCTCCTCGACCACCTCTCCGAGATACTTGAAGCTGTTAACCTGTTCCACTATTTTCCCTTCTGCCTCAACTGTCAGCATCTTCTGAACTCTACCATTTGCTGCCATTACAACTTTCTTATCTGTACTCAGTTTCATCCCATGTGCCCTCAGTCTTGCATTTGATTCCCCTATCCTTTGCTGAAGTTCTTGCTCAGAGTCTACCTGTAATGCCACATCGTCTGCATACAGCAACTTTGTTGACCTGTCCATTGATGTAGTCCATCACCAGTATGAGCAGCAGTGGGCTCAGAGCTGAACCCTGGTGAATATCCACTCAAACTGGGAACCCCTCTGTGAGACCAAACACTGTTCATACCTTGAGTCATTGGATCCTTGTACATAGCTTGCATGAATTCTACCAATGTTTCTGGGATTATAAACTACCACAGGACTGCCTAAATCAGTTTTTCTTGTAACCTTGTTATATGCTTTCTCCAAGTCTAGGCATGCCCAATTGGACTCTTTCCTCATCATTAGTTTCTCCTCAACTATCTGTCTCACTCGAACATCGGATCAGTTGTGCTGCATCCTGACCTGAATATGAAACTGCTCACCTTCCATCTTACCTTTGACTGCTCTGTGTATTCATTTATCAGTTACCATCTCCAGAACTTTCATGCCACATGACAGGAGTTTGATACCTCTGTACTGCCCACAGTTGTGACTGTCGTCTTTGTTCCTAAACACTGGCACTAGTGTGCTTATTCTCTAGTCACCTGGGATACGGATTTCTCTCCACACTGCTATGGGTACCCTCAGGAGACATCTCTCCACTATTTCACCAAGCACCTTTATCATATCTGCTGTGACTTCATCTGAGCCTGCTGCTTTCCTTGATTTTATTTTCCTCAGTGCTGTTCTTACTTCTTCTATGGTGGGCTCCTCCTCTTCTCTCATCATAGGCTGTTTCTGAGGCAGTACAGCTTCTGTGGGGTTTTCTTCATTCAGACGCTGCTGGAAGTGCTTCTTCCATCTGCTTTGATGTCCTGTGGACTGGTGAGCAGGTTGTTTTTGGCATCCCTTATGAGGTGTGTCTGACTATCTTCTTTATCTTTCTGTCTTTGCCTTTCGACCTAATA